>NW_027272300.1:0-295014 GCF_040938485.1 Diadema antillarum | reverse complement strand
TTGTAAATTTTTCATTACTGCAATGACATAATGTTTTTACTCATGTTGAACCCATCAAATAACTGGGTTTGAAAGCCCATATCAAATGCTATCAAAATGTTGTATTTACGAGTGCTGTAGTTAACCTATTTGGGGAAAAAAAAACACAGTCCTAATCTGTTACTAAGGAGAGTTTTTTGTGATTTTCAGTAATCCATGTTTCCTACCCCTTATTTATCTGTAGGACCAATTTTTTTTAAAAAGCTCAGCTTTTGTGATGTGAATGTTTTCCATAGTACATGTATTCTGAAAGAAGAAGATACCATTATTACTTTGATAAGCTGAAACAAACCCTACCTCTATGTGGTCATTGCAAAGATTTTCATTGCCATTGTTCAAGAGGGTGATGCTTCATAGTGAACTGCAAGCTTCTGATCCCAAGGAGACATGGAAGCCTACAGAACTATTTTTAGTTTCCCATTTAATTCAATCTACCTTGTAGATGGAGACAGATACTAGAACCAGCATCATTAAACATCTTGCCATTTCATTTTTGAAGGGTTTAGAGACAGATATTCCAGAAATTTTACCTCAGCATTAGTTCTCCAGGATTGGAAGCAAGTGTGGCAGATGGCAGTCGATGTTGATGTCTAACACCACATTGCCATTGGAAGTGGGGGTATGGTTTAATTTGAAGAGAACAATTTGGAGAGTTCCTTCTATTTCCCTTCAATGATCAAGCCACTTTGGAGTTGATGTCAAGAGATGAGAGTGCTTAATTTCCAAGTGATTTTCAAGAATGTCCATTTGAAGAAAGAAAATCTAGAATGCTGGAAAAAAATGGGTTATTTTTAAATGAGGTAACCTTTAACTCTTTTCCTTATCAATGCCCCACCCCCACCCTCCCTGTGCAAAGCAAATATTTTACTGAGAATATTGATATTGTTACATGAAGGAACCTCATCATTATGCAAGTACAAGTGTGCTTTACCCCATGTCTTATCTCTTTCTCCTTACCTCCCCCCCCCCCCCCCCCCCGAAGAGTTCTAAGATGAGTTTTACAATGAAAGCAGATGTTTCATTTGTGGAAACCTGCAATTCATCATTTCAAAGACAATAATCACCATGGGAATGTGAGACATGGCAAAGATTAGACCATGTCATTGCAAATCTCTGTCACTGACTTGTGTTTGTCATTTTCTGAATCAAGTAAAGAAAGATATATTTGCACCATCTTTTTAAGGGGGTTGGGGAGGAGGGGGTTTAAATAAATGTCATCATGGATCATACTTCTCTGGAGTATGCATGAAGCCATTTTCAATCATTACAATTGATTTCATTAATTGATCCAGTATTGTAACTTTTTAGGACAAATTGACCTTGATTAAGACACCATTGCCAATTATGATCTAATTACTGGCCGATCTGCAGACACAGATGTACTGGGGGAGGGCCTTTTAGCTGTTTAAGGCATGTCAACTTCTCTTGAGAGCTGTCGAGCCAGTCAAATCTCTGATGATTTATGTCTGGGACTATGGATGCCGGAAGTCAGTTATCAGAGGAGAGTGTTCAGATTGGGTTTGATGGAGGGATACAAATTTTTTATGAGCTAAGAAGCTGAGAGAGAACAAGGAACATGATATTGAATACAGGCAGAAATGTGTGCATACTGACTACCAGGTATTTGATTTCTTGGGATACTTGTAAAGTGATTCCTGTGATTATCCATGCCATTTTAATTGTACATGGAACGTTTTCTGGAGTGATGTATTTTCTGTTTAATTTAAGTATGGACTATACATTGTATTATATTTGGGTTTATGGACTGATTGACATTCTATGCATTTTCCCCCCTTTTACTTTAAAAATCCCAGTGTGTACATCAATACCAGCTAACCCAACCATGAGTGTCATAACACCTGCTGTAGCCCAGAAATTTATGCTATCTTTGTAGACAATGTATGTGCAATTTAGAAGCCATTGCAAACCAAATGCACGCCAAGGTGTAATTCATAGAAGATGTGCTTCTAGTAATGACATGGTATTTTTTATATTGTAAGCAAACAGCTATTTAAAGACATGTATTGGCCCAAAGTATTCCCTGATTATCTACTCTGCTTTACCCGTGTGTGAGTGTCAGACGTAGTCAGGATTATTGTATTTGCATAATGCACAAGGCTAACCTGACCTGTGTAATGCTAAAGTATGTCTTGCTTTTCATTTGTTTTGCTTTTTGTACTTCACTTGCCAAACTTATGTGTGTCTTTGTCTTCTTGTTGTCGTCAGTACTCTTTCTCTTGAGTAAATATTTAATGTGGACATTAATTACTGTTTCTTTTGAAAATTAGGATTATGCTTCCGTAGATATTTCTGGAACATTCACCATGTTTACAGCTCTACACATAACTTTTTAATGCCAAATTTGTCATTTTATTCATGCAAATACTTCTTCAAACTTGATTGGGATCTCCTTTGCAATCATGTGATGTGATGTGATGTGATGTGATGAATGTATGCTTGGAAAAAAAAAATGTGTACCCACGTTCCCATTTCATGCACAAATATACTGACGGGTGTAGTGTTGGCCTGTGACCCTCGTACTGTATGACCTCTGAAACACAACACACCTAGAAATGTATCATGTCAAGCACTGCTTTGCAGTTTTCATGTTGAACTCATAAAAGCTGAATGATATTATTATCTGTAGGACATTCTTACGTACTATGACATATGCTAAAGTTATGTATCCACTTTGATATATCATGGCACTAGAGAAGATGGTCTTGTAAGATATATACAACATAGCTTGATGTTATACTATTAATATATCTATTATCAGTGTATGAATCCATCATTTTAAAGACAGCAATACTTCACTACTATTATTTTATCTGTAATATATATGTCCTTTTTCCTGTTGAATTTGATTATTTCAAACTATTTCAAGAAAGAATGAAAAATGTGTGCAGTGGTTCAAATAAAGACAAATGTTACTAGAGAAGAGAAAAAAAAATCCTGAATGTTGTTACAAAGTCTTCATTTGTTACAGGCTGAAATGTGCAACTTTGTGTGTCTGTGTGTGTGTGGGGGGGGGGGGGGAGGGAATGGGGGGATGGGGGTAGGTCCTATGCATGATGTTGGTGAGAATGTATGCATGTCTTTGTGTGGTTTAAACCCATTTCCTGGAAGATTTTGAATCTTCACAGCCTTGCTCAGAACTCACAGGCAATGATCATAGTTTCAGTTGGAAGTGATGATTTTGTATGTAAAGTGTGTTAGCAGCAAATGTGCCTCCCCCAAGCAATAAAAAGAAATGAAAAGTAGAAACAACTAAATGATGTAATATAGCCATATTCACCTGAAGCTACATGACGTATTATGGTGAAGTCACCGATTCTAAAAATCTGATTATCTTGCTGATTTCATATTACTCTAAGAATAGCTAGAAAAGGAATGACAAAATATGACTGAAACTGTGACATTCGAAGACTGGCTACATCACATTGATGTGGTAGTTATGTTTTGATATCAAAATTAAGTAGGGGAAAATGAGCTATAATTCAAGAGCACGGGATAATTAAAAATTGTTAAAATCAGAGTCACATAATACTATTGAGAACAACCGATCCAATTAGCTACAGTAAATGAGAAACCTAAGATTTTCATGGCATCTGAATACAATGGAAGACGTGCCAGAAAATTGCGGGGAGAATCCGGAGGGATATCCTGTGGTAAATTAGCACAGGAGATTTAGGTCAGGATTATATCCAAGATTTACATAAATGGCAAAGTGAAGGTCATTGGAAGGTATTATGTGGGTGTCCCATCATGCGATATTCTTTACCCGAGACAAACACTGCTAGGACCGGTCAACATTGAGAAATATGTTGGGTATCTTTTTTTCTTCTTCTTCTTTTTCTTCTTCTTTTAGCCGTGAACTTTCACATAGATACGAACGTTTGCACACACGCCTACCTGCGTAATACATGTACTAAACATCTTGGCAATGATGTCAATTTTCTCTCCCTCCTTCGCTCTTTCTTTCTCTCTCTCTCACTCTCCTGTCCTCTCTCGCTCTTTCCCTGGCTCCCTTTCTTTTCAATCGGATGGGCTGACCTGTAATAAGTTGTATATGTAGAGAATAATAATATGCCAATCAAATCCGAATCACACAGAATCCATTTGTCGCATGACAAAGCGAAGTATTCACACGAGCAAAAAGAATTTGACAAACAAAGACTCTGCGGCGACTTCAAGGACGTCTCCGAATGAAGACGTGTCCAAAAAAGTGATAATTTCTTCTTCCAGAGTTGCGGAGACATCTCCAGGGGTTGTTTCATCAACGTTTGTCAGCGCTGACAATTTCAGCAAAATCCTTGGTTTTGATTGGCTGAGACTGACTGTTACTATGGTGATTCAAGTTGTCAGCACTGACAAACGTTGATGAAACACTCCCCAGGAGGTCGCCAATGGTCGGGTCTCCGCAAAGTCGCGGAGATGTCTTGGAGACTTCGCGAATAAAATTTGTCTCCGCGACGTAGCCGCGACTAGAAGGAGACGTCGCAGAGACGTCTCCGCGACCAGCCCGAAAAAAAAAACAGCCCGAAAAAACAAAACAAAACAAAACTGAATATGCATCCTCTCCCGACTCCGATGGAGATTCACGGCTACATTCCAGGAGACGTCGCGGAGACATCGCGGAGACGACTCCGTGACTAGGGAGAATCGTGTCGCCACCCCGGTCGCCACCAGGTTGCCAACTCGTCTCCAGCCCAATGAGATACCCACTTTTGTCTGTCTCGTCACTCAAGACTGAAAAGGGAAGGCCAGAAGGGTAAAGCAAGGAAGACCAGCCGAGAGGTGAAAATTGATGGCAAAAATGTAAAGGAGAGGAGAAGCAAGCATAAAAAGAATCAAATGGATCAATAAAATGACTTTACATTACACAGTGACAGAGATTGGAAAAGTTAGAATTGATCAAGCGAATTCAAGGTCATTACGGTTGATGGGGCGTTAAGGCAGCCCATACATGGTAACGTTCGATTTTTGAGAACAGAGGTTTGTGAAGAACATCACCTGTAGCCCCCCCCCCCCCCCCCCCCCCCCCAATCCAGTGGGGATGGGAGAGGAAAAGGGGACGGGTATGAAAGGCAACGTGATGAACGTTATAACTAGCTCTCCCTTATAATACCCCCACCATCATCAGCATCAAAAGCGATGTCTGTATAACTGCGTTATTGGCCGCGTGCACTGCCTCGCTCGGGCAGCCCGACTTGGGATTGTGTGTTTTTTTTTTCTTTTGCTTTGTTTTATGGCATTTTCAGTCATAAGTATACTTACATACCAGCTGCTTACCGGATCAAGCCACTGATTTATATTTAATATTATATTTATATTTAAATTTATGTAGAAATCAGTCATCGAATCAAGCGTACCGTGTCGGCATTTCCTCCGACGTAGGGGGCTCTCGGTAACTCTCGTCTTCTTACTCGGAATTGGCACCACATCCACAGTTTCCAATGTATGTATGATGATAATGACACTACAGCTCAGTCCCGCTGTCACTTCTACTTGTTACAATGTTGCATTTCTCACCGTACCCTGACTATCAGTGATGCATAATCATCATTTTCACAGCAAACATGCAGTTTAGCAGCCTACTACAAACAGTATATTGTAACTTTCCAGTGATAGTGGTGATCTCTCCTGCGAAAGGCTCAAAACGGCGGCACTATACCCAGGCAGGCTTAATGGTCTCACACACCTGTAAATAATCTCCCAAACAGATGTCGTTAGAAATAGATATCGATTTTTTTTCTTAATTTTTTGACACACTCACACACACACACACACTCAATTCTAGCTCTTCCTGGTCGGTTTTCAAGTAAATCAACGTGTTTCAATTCAGTCATCAGATTTCCAAAGGAGGTCTTATAAGGGGTCCTAAAAGCTAGACTATAATTACGTGATGTTTCACTCTTCCTAAGAGGTCTATTTAGTGCACCTAGGACTACGCATAAACAAAATGACTATAGTTTCTCTAACTTTCAAAGAGGGAATTCACCCCAAAAATGAATAAACTTCAAAAGAAAGAGAAAACATTCCCTACAGCACGACAAAATGACAAAAATCGGATAAGAAATAAGAAAGATATGAAATTTTGAAATTTCACATTTTTTTCGGAAAACACTTCTTAAACAGACGTTATAAATATTCAAATAAGCAAGTTGGCGATGTCATGCTCATACATTTTTTTGTTCATTACGTATACAGAAATGACCAAAAATATCATATTTCAGGTGTTTAGATATAAAAATTGCCTTAACCCCCCCCCAAAAAAAAAAAAAAACAAAACAAAACAAAAACAAAACAAAACCAGACGATAACCAGATGATGATAGCTGTAAACAACAATTTTTGCGAATTACATATGTAACTTATACATGAAAAAAAAAATCATCAGCTCACTCATTTGAATATTCCTAAGGACTGGTCAAGAAATGTTTTCCGAAAAAAATGTAAAATTTCAAAATGTCATATTTTCCTTATTTCTTTTCCGATTTTTTGTCATTTTGTATCGTTCTGTAGGAAATATTTTGTCTTTCTGTTGTAGCTTATCTGTTTTGGGGTGAATTTCAGACATTCATATTAGATGCATCCTGTATAGAAAAAAAAAATCTCCCTCATTAACCACAACTCAAAAGTTCATCAATGCAGGGAGATATGTTCGTTGTGTTGTGTTGTGTTGTGTTGTATTGTTTGTATTGTCTTGTCTTGGTTGTGTGTTCATTTATGCTCCATCGAGCATTGTACTTTCACAGGTATGATGTACTTTGTTTCATGGCAAATGTTAATAGTTTTCATATAAAAACAGAAATACCAAAAAAAAAAAAAAGTTCATCAGCCGCTACCCCTAAGTTTGCACATAGCTTATACGCCCCTTTTTTTAGTGAATTCACATCCTTTTACATTTGATCTTTGGTACGAATTTGTCAGAGCACCAGGGCAAGCCCTTTTTGATATTTACAGATGTGAGACCACGAGGACAGGCATACTAATGGTCTCCGCTGGGTTCATGTCTTCATTTCATTTGACAAATTTCTCTCACCTTAATGCCGTTGTTTGTTTGTTTGTTTGTTTGTTTGTTTGTTTGTTTGTTTGTTTTTTGTACCAACTCACAAGCAGGCACGCATTTCATTGCCATGATTATATGGTGTATTGCGTTAGTAAGATTTCTCTTTGATAATTATTTGTTTTCGAATTGACTTGATTTTATATCTGCATTATGCAAACACAATGAAAAAAAGCAATGCTTAGATATAATCCGATAGCAAACATCAATAAATTTGTGAAGCATTATAATTTCATTATCTTGGGAAAATGAGGGATTGGTATTTATGCAACTAAAAAAAAAAATGTAGGAGACCTCCGTCTTTAAGGTATAGTGCTTGATCTTGATGGAGACCTTTATAACATGAATGACACAGGTCACCCCAACGGCTTTACACAAATATTATGCTTTGATAGACAGGAGAAGAGAGGGGGAACACCAGAAAGCGATTCAAGAGGTAGCCTTTTGTCAAGGCCGTCTCGCTGTGTGGTGAAGAGAGCCCAGCCAAGTGGGGTTGCGCTCGGCTGGACTCGCTCACAGAACTCATCTGTGGACTCGCTTCGCCCGTTACAGAGAGAGGGCCTTGACAAAAGGCTACTCAAGAGGGCGAACGTGAGTGCAGTGCATGTTGGTATGTGAATATCGGTGAAACATGTGCAACACATGATGTCAATTGCATGTGAATGTGTGCTTGATTTGATGTGTCTGTGTGTGCGCATAACATTATGCGTGAGTGTACGAGTAGTTTGTGCAAGCATGCATCTGAGTGCTTTGCTTGCGAATGTGTGTATATGCGCTTTTGGAAATTGGTTCATATATGGATACATTTAAGAATCAGAAGGTGGTTTTTTTGTGGGGGGGGGGGGGGAGGGACAGAAGGGGGGGGGGGGGTGGGGGGCAAAGGAGGTGGGATGGCCTCCCCTTACCTCTTTTGAACAAGATTGACAAAATAATGATTTGTCCAGTGTTTGCACAATGGGCTAAGTTCAGTCAGTGAGTCAGCTGAAATCTGATGCCAGATATTTTCGAGCAAACGGCATGCAGGCTTTACATCTCGCTTTCAGGGATTGGCATTCTTTATTTTGTTGTACGAGGAACTTACAAAAGCTGTGACCTTGTCATGCTTTTTATCAGCATTCTTATTCAGATATTTCTTCCCGTTGTTACCCAACCATGCGCCAACTGCAATTTAGTCACATGTGTGACAATGCTCATTTCAACAGGAATCATGCACGCTCGGGGAATTAAGTCAAGCAGTGACAGGGAGAGAGATAGGAGTAAACTAGTTTCTATTCATTGCCAGTTTAAAGGCATATCTAGTCTGTTGCTTGTGTGTGTGTGTGTGTGTGTGTGTGTGTGTGTGTGTGTGTGTGTGTGTGTGTGTGTAGGTATAAGTTGGTAATGGATTTGTCTTTTGAATGGCATTTGTACCGTTTTTATGTTCATGTTACACCCAAAATGGGTTGATTTATGATTGATTTGAATGGAATCAATAAAATATCATTGAAAAAAAAAGTGTGTGTTTTGGCTGCTTCCATGAGGATTCAAATTCTAACTTTTTCTGAGTTTATTAGAATCCTCTTATATGAAATATCAAAGAGCATATAAAAACATTAAAGAGCTTACATCTATAGGAGGCATTATATGTTTACTTGATGAAAATCGGTTTTAGAATGGCTGAGATATCCAAAAACAAAGAGTTCCAAATAAAATGTGGAACCTACCGTTTACTAGGACTATGTACTTTGTTTTGTATTGTTTTTGGATATCTCAGCCATTTCAAAACCAATTTTCATCAAATGAACTTTTAATTCATCTTAGAATCTTATGTTCTTTGATATTTTATATAAGAGGTTTATAATTATCTCTCAAAAATGTAAATCCTGATTTCTCAACTCAACCAAACAATACTATCCCTTTAGCAGTGTCCAGATTTTGTGAAAGCGAAGTATGTACAACGCCGCCGGCCGGCTATGACTGTATGTCCAAACTATGAGCGTGTTATTAAACTTTTGTTATACTTAGTACAGATATACCAATTTAGATTACTGTTCTTACATTGTATTTGAAAGAAAATGAAGAAACAGGCCCTACCATTGAAGAAGAAGAAGAATTGTGTGCGTGTGTGTGTGTGTGTATGTATGTGTGTGCGTGTGTGTGTGTGTGTGTGTGTGTGTGTGTGTGTGTGTGTGTGTGGTTTTTACCACAACCAAAAGAGCAAACAAACTCACAATATGGCAACGAAGATGCTAATTCAACGTGGCCGACAAAACCTAAGCAAAGTAAATAAAATGCAATGTTCCCGGATGTCGTCAAATACTGTGTGAAGCCTTTTATTCCTTATAGAGAGTCAGTACCATTTTCATTTTGGGAGAAATTCAAGCAAAAATCCATTCTTTGCAGATTCTTATCCACCACCATATTATATTCGAGTTTAACACTGAATATATATAAATGTTTATGTATATATATATATATTTTTTTTTTTCCAGACAAGACAAAAATTGATGTCTGTTATTTCCTGACATCCAAACATTTCCAATGATCCCTTCCTTGCCTCCGGTGTCCTTTCTTTTATCGTCACTGCAGAAAGTACTTGATTCTTCAGTAAACTCTTTTCCGATCAGTTACCCCGAGGAAAAAATGATCCCGATATTTGTAATTTTCGTTTGTAATGTGTGCCGAAGTTCATCGGGTTACGTCCGCATGGCAATGAGCAGACCGCAATATAAACCTTCTTTCCCAACTAGCGTTGTTAAGAAAAATAATATTCTCATGGTTTAAAGGGAAACTTTAGATTCCATGTTCAAGTTGCAGCGTGGGGAGACAAAGTTGGCTCTGTTAAATCGATATTTCTTCGCTGCCACCGACGCTACAGGTTCTTTAACAAAAATAGTACTCATATTATCATTATAGTATCATTGGTAAATCTAACATCTATGAGTCTTTCTTTCAACTCACTATCGATTGATTATTACAAATTCACTAAATGTGATGGATACAATTTCTTGTTTTTGAAATCATTTGAAAATTAAAAAGCAAAAGTAGCTGAGATTTCTATGCAAGCTAATTACATTTTCAAAGCTCGAGTTCCGAACACACACTCCTTTAAAAAGATGAGACTTGCTCTTCACTTCCACGATTCCATTGTTCCTTGTTAACAATTAAAACTAGATTTAACCGGTCTTGTCCGTGTCTGAATCACGAGCTTTTTAGTTCCATGCTTTAACGCCCTCACCCTGACAGACCTGTCTGTCTATGTGTTCGATGTGCATGTGTGCCACAGTATATGCACTGTATGTGTGCGTATTGATATTACGATATATAGATAATAATATGTATAGTTTGATAGACAGACCCACTGATACATGTGTAACGAGAGATATAGATATAGATTAGAAAAACAAAACAAAACACGTAGTTCGTGGTTTCGTACGTCGGTTTCGTAAGGCTTATATCTATCGCGTCAGGGGAAGTGATGTATGTCGTGCCAAGTAGAGTATTACAGGTGATGTTTCCCGGAGCGAATGCTTTAACCTGTTTCGGTATTTAGGCATGTATTGTGGTCGACCAGTGATATTGAACGTTTGCAGGCAAGAGTAGCCCTTTTTATTGTGATCATTTCTAGCTTTTAGGTGTCAATTCCTTCTTGAGTAGTCCCTGGACACTTAAAAAAAAGTAGATTTCGGGAATACTTTGAATAAAAACTACAGAAAATACAATCGGGAGGACTTACAGGTATGGTTTATATGATGGCAGGAATCCATAACTAATAAGAAGCAAAGACACTTATTAAAAAGTTTCCAAATTCTTTATTTCCCAATTCTAATTCTGTCCGTTGATGTACAATGAGTTTTTCGACAAAATCACCACTCCATAAGCAAAATTAACTTGATAAAAAGTCAAAATTCATATACAAAAAAAGAATGGAAGAATTATGGACAAATTTGTCAGAGTAGTTGAAATGCACATGGGATTGTTTCACTCAACTTGTCAGTTTAATGCATGTAGTAAGACCACTCAAAAACTCAGTGAAAGTTTCAAGGAAATCATACTATCCGTACAAAAGTCATGCATTTTAAGATTTTTGATATTCAAAGTTCTGCCCTGTCTAGATGGGTATTCCAAAACAATATGTTTGGGATGTCAAAATCAGTAATAGAACAATGATATGAAGATCTAAAAAGAAATCGCAAAATCTTACCTCTCTAAAAAAATCGAGCGAAAATATTCACTCCTAAAAGGATGAATACAAAAAAGAGTGAATTTAGAGTGGAATTGGAGTGAATTTTGAGTGAAAATGTTCATTTTCACTCGTTTTAGAGTGACCTCAGGGATCACTCCAAAATCTTCGAGTGATCCCTGAGGTCACTCCAAAATGAGTGAAAATGAACATTTTCACTCAAAATTCACTCCAATTTCACTCTAAATTCACTCTTTTTTGTATTCACTCTTATAAGAGTGAATATTTTCACTCGACTTTTTTTAGAGAGCCTGAATTTTCATGATAAATACGTATGATACCTATAGTATCTTGGACTTATTACTGAGAGATGGAAGGCAAGCAATTTGCCACGCCTTTTGGGGAAACTATAGCTCCACTGCTCTTCCGAAGCCCAAGGAAAGTGTTTTCTTTTTCTTCTTGTGAAATGATTTCATGCCTAGCCCATGTATTGCTTCCCAGTTTATATTTTGTGTCAAACGTAAACTGTGTATAATTTTGTTATGTATCACTAATGATAATGATAATAATAACAATAATAATAATAATGCCTAAGGGTGAATTACCCCGCAAACGTTACTTCAAGTTATCCTTTACGTAGAGCAGAGAAAATGACCGGTGTGACGAAGTGTACTAATACTGCAAACGTGTGGTTAGACCAGGGAGGTGATCATTTTCACATACCAGTACTACTCAAGAGTATTATTTGTATACTATTTCAGTCAGGGTTGGTAAACGAAGAAGATTAGTGTCTCATGGCACGATTCAATATTTGATTTTGGTGATTGCGTGAATTCAACGCCTTTTGACTGGAGAATTTAGCGCATCACAGACGCAATCGCACCATGTAAATTATCAAGCACTGTACATAATACACCATTGCCATAATACACACATACAAACACAAACACACACAATGTATTTGCGTCAGACAAAAACAGGTGAAAGGTCACACCGAAAACTGTGTCAAAAATCACAAAATGAAATACACGTTTAGCGATTCATTTTCCTGTTCATATAGGTGGGTATGCACGGCTTTGTGGAGATTCGGACAAATATTATAGGGATCATTCATTATGATGAGAAATGATACAATATTTTATGATTATTTCAGGTCAAACATGAATTCATTATCAAAAGCATTCACTTTCTTTAATAACAGATAAGTAACGTTTGAAACGATCACTTTGATACTTGACGAGAGTTAATCTCACTACAAAGCTGATTATCGAGAGGCATATAGATCGGACAATGATAATTAAATAAACGTTTGCATGAGGAGCGCTAACGACTATAGCTTATGATGCCTTCGTGGGAGTATGTCAGCACTTCCATGGCCTAACTAAAGATGGAGAATTTATGCATCATTTGGATAACAAGAATTTGTCTTGACAGCCAGAAAGGTCTATACCCGAGCTAGGGAACAATCTTGTAACAGAAGGCTGCGCACAGAGCATTTTATCTACTTCAGTAAGAACAAATTAATGAGTGGAATAATTCCTTGCGCAACTGGCTACATGGTTGGAGTGGGGGTCATAAAACAAAATCGGCCTTTTGGGCCGTATACTTACTGGCTACCAGCTGGCTACCAGCAAAACTTGACCGACAAGCAGTGACAAGGGTGTCTGTTGCTGGATTATGATGAACGAATGCGTTGACATTTTTATGAAATACTCGTCGAGCCTCACAATATTCATGCTCTCCAGGACATTACATGACATTCTCGTTTTCAGCCCCATGGATCAGATCATAAGCCAATATATATGACAACTCAACATCACACAACTCTATTTTGATTCAAGGGCTGAACTGCAATAAAGAACCAAATTTATGTGGTGTCTAGTTCCCTCTAGAAATGTGGCTAAGATACAAGAATTTGATTTCGTTGTCTGTACCTCTCTTTTTTTTTTTGGTATACATTGCATTCATCTTCAAGTGACATCGATTGAATAGACATAATATGAATTAACCCGTCAAATTGTACTATGAAATTGTGTTGTAAATGATGTACTGTTATTTTATCATCAAAGCAGTAATAAAGATGCGTATAGTAATGATAATGGTGATGATGATAAAAATTGAGTTAGAGTTACTTCTACGACGATGCTCATTTTTCATTGTCGTTATTTCGGTATACTGTTGTCTTTGTCATAATCGTCATAGACATTAGTATCTGTAAGTTTATTTGCATAGAGGAACAGGGTATGGTGTATTTGAGCACCGCTCATCACCGAACCGAGAAATTGACATTGCCACTAGCCTCATTCCATTCAAAGTTCACCACGCACAATGCAGTTGACCTTCAAGGCAAAGCGACTTTGACTGCGCGCTGTGTGCGAAGTCTTTGACAGAGACCTTAGGAGACTGCCTGAACTATTTTTGCTCCAATCAGGGACCTACTCCAATCACAACCGGACATAATTGTCAAGATATTTCCTATCACCTGTTCTAGTCCATGTAACAGGCTGCTGTAGTGCTAGACATCTCCATGGAATGGTCCATCAATGCGCGGACATCCAGCACGTGTTTCTACATTTTTATTAGTCTATATTATTCAAGCAAATGCAGTATTCAAAGTGCATTAATATATCTAGAACACTAAAGTAATGCATATAAATTCAAACAAAAAGTAATATTTATAAACTTATTCATTAACTATTCTTTAGTTTTGTCCGCAGAGGTTTGCTCATCCGTACCCACATAGTGAAAAATCACATAAATGTTAGCAAAATAAGACTAGGCATTTCGGACCTCATGCCGCGCCCACAAAGCGCCATGGAGCTTTCAAGTCAATCAAACCCATCCAACGTGTGAGAGTTGTTAGTCTGATTTCCAGACCACTTGGTTGCACTATTTTGCTTACCAGAATATCAACCTTCCTCTAACTACAAAAGAGGCGGTCATAAGCTAGTTGATCTTTTAGTGGTCCCTTCGTCAAACGCTGCGACTTTGTCTAGAAATGTTTTAGGAGGGAGCTAAATTTGGAAAGGGGTCTGGAACCCAGCCTAGAGGGTTGTTTACATTGCCCATGACGCTACAACCACAGTACATAGGGTATCACTTCAGCATGGACCTGTACTTTTCTAGATCCATGTTTTCAGGCCCTACACATTATTTCTTTCGTTAATTGTTCTCTTTTTCACATTATAATTCAACATTGCAACGTGAGATCATAATCAACAATACGGTTGGTAAAATATGTATCATGATAATCTGTATAGCATTTGTCATGTCTCAGTAGAAATGCATCGAATCTGGCATAGTGAATGTGAGGAAGTTGGATAGAGGCGATCCTCTCCTCCCTGTAAATAAATGAATTAAAAGAAAATCGCTGACGCATCACGGCTTAGACGAACATCAGAGATAGTGCAGGAAATGGATTGAATACGATACATTGTTCACATACAGGTCTACTATATGTACAAGTGCACTGCACACTTCTGAATTCATTCATTAGTATTGCTTGTTCACGTGACAGGTCTAAAGACAGGGCAGGTTATAACTTTGTATGAATTGCCATGTGATATTACATGAATTTCAAAATCATTACAGTATGCAAAGGAAAGTACTGTATAAGATATGAGAATTGAGACTGGGAGATTAATGTTTTCCACTTCCCTGACTTGTGTGAAGGTTTAGAAACTTTGCAGCTGTATTAATTTCTATGAAGGTTATATAAAAAACAACAATACAACTACTAACAACAGTTTCCATCTAAGACGTATCGAATGACAATCAAGTAATATTGTGAATCCAACGTCTATAAATGGTACTAAATACATCGTGGAAGGTTGGGATTGCTTTTATCATTCTTTTATCCGTCGTCAGCAATAGTATTGTTGACCGTCATCAATATAATGGGCGGTGCCCTCGTCGAACAACCAAATAATTATCATCTCTTATTCCTGAGACGGTTTATACAGTAGATTGAGCTATTACGCGTCCAGTAGATAGAAGAAGTATACATCACCTCGAATTTTCAGTCTCATCTCCCTGGTATATCCAAGGAGGTGGAAGATACCGCTTCTCTGGAGGAGACCACCTCCCTGGTAGGCTGCTAGTATATAACTGCAGGTTATCACAATAGCAGTTTCCATAGTGACAGCTGGGGTATCATACTTATTTTTCAGTGGCTGCTGCTCAAGCTGCTAGCACGGAAACTACGTATAATCTTCGTCTGTTGCCTCGATAGTGAGAATAATAATGTTTATGATCGCATACGGTATAACCACTCCCTGGTACAGTATAATTATACCCTCTTCATAGTGTTGTATTTTAAGTGCTTTCATTATACGGACCCGGACATTTATAGTGATATAGTGACTTATGAGGAGGTTATCATAATGATACTGATCTCAACAAGGTATACCTCACTCGTGACGGTATGTGAAACAGACAGACAGTATATTGAGAACTAATTGAGAGGAATAACAAACCCGGCGGGGAAACGCAGGCACCAAACGTGAAAGAATTCGAACGGATTGAGAGTATGAGCAGAGACCAAGGATCTGAGCAAGGAGGTGGGAAGAGACCTCCCTGATGTATGGAGAGACTCTCACCTCCCTGGTATGTTTGGGCAGGGAGGTGGTCTCTTTAGGGAGGTGAGAGGAAACTCTCCCTCCCTGGTTTCTTCCACCTCTCTGGTTCATTGTGGCCCAGACCATCGGTTCCATTGATTCAAGGCTTAGACTTCTGATGGGCCAATTGAAAGTGACCACGGTACCAAGGGACAATCATGTAAAACGAAGTGAACATATACTTGAGGGAAATGAAACAATAAAGCCTATAGTTGTGGACGTGTACAGCGTCTCTAAATGAGAACTGTAGGCCGACAGGTTGTGATGTCATGATTACAGAAAGAGACAAAAAATATGAAAAGAACGGCGAAAAATCTTTATCTTGGACACCAAGAGAGCTCTTGATCTATCCCTTAAATCATCTCCTCCGAAAAGCACGGTGAATATTAGTAATTGTCTATTATAATAATATCCCTCAGCATTAGGCCAAGGTGAGTCTTGTAATAATAATTAAACAGTATTAGTAATTCTCTTTACTGTTCTCTCTTTTTACAAATTGCAGAGAAGGAGGCACATTGTACTATAACCAGGGCTCGATCGACATTAACGGTGCATGACCCGGTGGCCCGGGGCCACCAAAAAAGGTCGGATGTTTGCCTTTGGGCCACCAAAAATAAAAGTTAGTGTGGATCCTTGCTATAACCATAACTTACTTTAAAGTGTGTTTTAAACAAATTATTTGATCTCATCAAACATTTTCTCTGCGTTTCACTAATTTTCTTGCATTTTACTGTATCTACGATACAGTCGTGCAATCGAAACTGGTGTGACTCTTTGGGATACATGTGCATTTGTATTGTTCTGAAATACATTATAGGCCCACTGTGCAGAGAGATGCTGTTACGACACATCCCCACACCCATTATAACTTTGACAATCACACCTAGGAACTAGACTCAAGACAGTATTCAATAGATATTTTATCATAATATATGCTTGCTAAATGGCTATTGTTCAGTAGTCTTATTAATTGTCGGTTGTGATTTCTGACACGTTGCCAATGATACTGCCAACGAGACGTAGTTTGAGTCACTGTTTACCACAATCATTTCCTTTCTCTTCGCCAGTGACAGAAGACGTGCACCGGATAAAACTGGCTCTCAAACCGTCTCCAGCTGGTTCCCGGGAGCAAGTCCCTGGCGCGTGCGCGATGATTGTGACGTATCGCTGTTACTACGCAAGCGGATTCAGCTGATTGGCTGTGGCTGAGTAATTATGCGAGAGCGAGGGGACACTATGGACAATGAACATAAAAATTGTGCAGCAGTCGGGCTTATTAACATATACCGGGTAATTTGCATACCATCAGCTGTTTTGCACATGCATGCCTTACGCTTCTCTCTGCATCGATCCATGGGCCGCGAGTGTAAACAACATACAGCATACAGGAGAGGCCACAACTCTCGCTGGGGATGATAGCGAGTGGCTAGAATCACATCATTCAGTGATTATGATCAATTTGAACCAGGACTGTTCACGATTGAGAACGCATCTACTGAGGTCTTCGGATTTGAAGGCAGTTTAGTGTCTTCGGAAGTCCCATGAGTCGGCGCTCTACGAGTTCATGACATAATACTTCACACTTGCATCTCATCTAGCTTGTAGTGTGGCATACACCAAGGGGGTTCAAGGCAAGCTTGCATACATTACTCCCAAGTAAATACACACGAGGAAACACGAACTGCGTTTTCCTCCACACAGCCAGTGTGTGCTATCGTGACGTACTTGTGTCAGCCCACAATATTTGAGGACTTCTCGTCTGCATCTCTTCCAGTGTTCAAAAGTAAGTCAGTTCTCTGAATTAATAATAGGCATTTATAATAATTATATCGAAAATTAGATACAGTTGCCAATTATTCCCATCCTAGCTATGTCACAACGTTTTCATGTTCGATTGCTGACAGCATGTTTGGGAGAAAAGAAATGAAAAGAAATGAAAAAAAAAGTAGCCAAGTACCGGTACTCCTATAATATGTTAAAATGTCTTTATGTTGCTTTTTTTCAGTTGATTGTATTTGACCTACTCTAAATCAATCATGTGATTTAGATGCCTTTTTTTTTTTCGTCCGAGAGGGAGAGAGTGTAGAGGCGAGTGAGAGATGGAAACAGAAAGACTCAAAGAGAGAGAGAGAGAGGGAGAGACACACAGACAGACACACAGACACACAGAAGGAGACAGGGTATAAAATCATGCACTACGTACGGCCCTATATCAAATGATTGCCGTTCATGTGAATTTCGTGGCCAGAGTCACAAACATGAATCATGATTCAAAACGGCGTTTCAAATCACAGTCTCCGGGGAAGAGCATTCATGCGGGCTTTCGCAACGCTGATACTGGCTCAGCTCATCCTTTGCCATTGCGCAGCGCACTGCGCAGTTTGACCTTGTCTCTCCTGCAACTCGAGCCTGACCATCAACTGATCAGTCAGTTTATTGTATGCCTTTCCGTTTTTATTTCGGTGAATACCTTCTATTAAGGAAGCTGTGGCATTCAGGCTCTGCCCACAGATCGAGGAATGATCTTAATTTTTCGTCTCTCCAATTGTTTTCCTTGGCCACACACAGCTGCAGCCATTATCGACTCAATCGGAGAGTAATTGCATGTATTATTATAATAAACAGCTAGATACTATAGCATAGAATCGGTGTATGGCGTTGATGTAAACAAACTAGTGCAGGTATTGTACCGAAACACACGATTCATAAGACGTACACAAGCGCGCGAACAGAACCAGAAGCTGTATGTGGGATACCCGAGAGACACGCATGCGCACAGCGCACAATGACGTCCAGAATCATGACTGAAATCACGTTTGCGTTCATGCGGTTTCCTGCGATTGTGATTCTGGCAGAATCATGATTCAAAACGCCCCTTTTTCCGCGTTTCAGATCGGCGTTTTGAAAAATCGCATGAGCAAGTATACTATTCGGGTATTCGGGGCTCGTTTTCGAGGGCACGCGAATAGCTTGAATCGAACGATAGGATTTCCTAACACCGGTTCACATAAGAGGGCACTATTCGAAAGTACCGAATAGCAAAGAATATAGCATAGTGGGAATCGAGCTTGTTCGATTTTCTTGCAGCGTACACCGTCTCTCGTTTATGAAATAATGACAATTTTGGTCTGGATTTGCCCTTTAGCAAAAATAAGCATGTAGACTGACATTCTGATGCAGTTTATTAGAAATTGTTAATAAGATTTGCTGGGATGTAGGAGGAAGAAATCCTCACTGCGTGGGATGGTGAGTTGACGGTGCGGGTGATAGTGTACTGCGCGCTCGAACAGCGAATAGCGAATAGCGAATAGCGAATACCATATACTTCTATGTGAACGCAGCCTGAACGCAACGCAACTTATTAACACGTTTAGCGACTACCGGTAAACGCGCGTTTAGAAACGCAGTTCTGGTTCCGCATGAACGCAGCCAGAGGGGTTGGGGATGCGTGAGTATAGGCCACATTTTCAGTATAGGCCCATTGAACACTGAGGAAACGATCGAAGAGCCTTGGGAAGAGACAAAAGTGCGAATGTTTCAGCTCGGTGGATCATGGGACATAATTATAGATTTTGAAAACAAGTTATGTGTGCAATTGGTATGTATATAACTGTATGTATATAGCTGAAGATTCTGTATACCCCCTGTGGGCCACGTTTTATCCATGACTGCAAAACCATTCTTTTACCATAGCATTAGCAACTCTTTTTCCCGTCTTTCCCAATCGGTTGTGAAGTGATTGCTTCCGTGGGTTGTATACAGCTTCTGCGATCAATGCTCTTTATAGCGGGTTTCCAACAACCTTGTCCTGCCCGCCTGTGAAAGCTCACTCCCTGAACTCCATAATCCGACGTCGCATCAGCCCAACCGCGCATGAATTATCATACTGTGTGGGGGTGGGAGAGTTTTCTACCTCCATGGATCCTACCACAATAAGGGGAGAGGGCGTGAGGGAGAGAAATGAAAATAAAACCCAACAACCGCATGCATGCAGATATCAAGTCCAGTACCACTCCATCTTTAATTTGACTAAACTGTAACAAACTTCATTCTAGTCGGATAGACAAGGGCAAAAAAGAACAGTCGGGGTCTTTCACGAAACAAATATTGATATCGCGAACACGTGGACAACACGCTTTTGTTGAAATCCCCCAAGGTCGGATGCCATTTTGAGCGGTTTTCCGGCATTGCAATCTGCTCGAAAGCTTCGAATTATTGTGAAACATTTTATTTAACCGGATAATATCTCTAATGTCATTTCATAGTTTTTTATGTGAGAGTAAGAAAAGTGATCTAACTATACTGTTATATTGGAAAGACATATTTGATTTGAGTACTGATTTTGATTGGAATACTGTTTTGAAACAAACATTTCGGAAACTAAGGAACAACAAAGTTAAGCAATGCTACTTCAAGACATTACATCGTATTCTACCTTATAGATATAATCTTTTCAAATGGAAAATTGTAAGTGATAATTTGTGTATATTTTGCTCTGAAACAGAAACCTTTAGTCATGTTCTTTTGGAGTGTCCTAAAGTGTCTATGTTTTGGAAAAAGATTACTGATTTTATTCAGTTCGCTTTTAGAGAAACAATCTTATTAAACGAGAAATTATTGATTATTGGAGTGGAATCAAAGAGTCCAAATGTAACGAATATAAATAAGATATTGATATATGCGCAGTATGCAATTTATAAACAATACATGATGCATTTATTTCAAGGGCATTTATACAATAGTTTGAAAATATGGATTAGTTTTAGAAATGAAATATTGTTAGATAATGTATCTGAGATTGTTACAAACATGATGAAATCATTTACTTGATAACCAATGAAGAATCTGTACTTTTTGAGTATGTGCTCATTCATTGTTAAAAAAAAAAGAAGAAATCGTTTGATGTAAAGCTTTGGAAATGAATGAATAAAGTACCTCTGTAGAGGTTTAAAAAAAAAATCTCTAATGTCATTTTTAAACGACCTTCTGACCAGGTATAAATTTCCTCTATCCTGTTCGAATTGAGTTTACTCTTTGATATCCATCACAATCATGGCCGATCGGGCAGACTTGATTTTTCAATCATTGTCCGCTGATATTTCATTTCCGCACTACTTTTGTTGTTATGGATTGGTCGTGACGTCACAGTTCTCTTTTGCAGCTATTTTTAGGATGCTGAGACAAGTATTAGACCACGGTGGGACTTGTGCTCCCAAGGAGGTACAGTACCTCCTTGGTTCTCCTTGATACTCGATTACTACATTGTAATATGTCGCGAGTTTCCGGAATTTTTATCTGTAGATGTTAAGTCATACAGTAGAAAAAGGCATATATTCAGTGATTTCTGTCGTCTCACGGTCTGCAAACTAAAATGAGATAAGATGGAAACATTGCGTACTATCAATACTATCATCAATTGTGCGCTTAGTTTAGGAGAGATTGCGGTATATATTGACTTAAGTTTGAACTGAAACCAACTTTTGCCGGTTTGTATCCGGTATTGAGAAATTCTTTCAGGAAATTCGGCTGTACTAGTTATTACGACACACCAGAAAGTAGTGCCGGTACGCAGATGTGTCGCAGGGTGGATTCTCATCAAAGATAAATGAAATGCTAAAAACCAGCGTGCAGATATCAATTGGTTAATCCGATCGAGGAGTTATCCGACGCTTCTAAACTGCGTCGCTGCCAAGTCTCAGTCTGAAGTTCACCTACCGGCGAGGCCCCTCACAAAAATAGAAATTGTTCTTCCACATTCCTTCGAGTGGACATGTGCCCGAATCGGTCATTGGATTCCTGCCCGCCTTCTCCGTGCGTCATCGGGATTCTCACAGACGCCAAGTTTGAAACTCGCTCGTCTTCTCCTGATTGAAATATCATACAAACACATTCCGAGCAACTTGAATCTCCATTGCAGCTCTGACGTCGCGATGCTCTTGCATTCGTCCACAGACCCCACCCCACCCCAACCGCAACCCCCTTATCATATCTGGATTAACAGACACTTCGGCAGTATAATTGATTCTTAAAATGTTTCTCAATCCCTCTCTCATTCTAGTTTATGACTGCTGTCTCTGCTACAGAAAAAAAAAACCCTCTTGTCGCGCACCATTTTGGCGAAATAGTTAATGTGAATGATTTCGAATATTTTTCAAAGAAACATATGTAAGAAGATAATTTCTGTTGTTCCAGAACTAGAGAATTAAGACTGGAATTTCGTTTTAAAAACTATCTATACGCCTGTAGTTTGAGTTCACAGGAAATTTATCGCATCCAGTTATTATAAGCCTATGTGCAGGTGACAGAGTGTAGGCCTACATGTATGTATGTGTATGTGCGTGTGACAGAAAGAGAGGGAGAGAGAGAGAGAGAGAGAGAGAGAGAGTGTGTGTGTGTGTGTGTGTGTATCGATATCTTTGAAGAAGAGTAAAACGTCTTTGAAATAAACTATAGTAAATGTATATGTTACCATAATGTGTGGCTGGTAAATTGCTATATTTCTTCGATGGTTGTCTTTACGTCAGGCTTGTAAAACCTTATGGCGCCCTCTCCCAACGAAAACGCGCTCTATGAGTGCGCCCCCATTAGTGGTCAGCTGGAGTCGTGGAAGGAGGACGCCTCGTCAGCAGTCTTCCAGACTGCCTCAATTGACACACCCATGCCGTCTACCTCTGAAAACTTTCCCTCCAAATTCAACATGAAGGGCGGTCAGGGATCTACGAAAGTGACATCACTCCTGAAGAAATGCTGGAAGAATCCTAAGTACTTCCGGTGGGTCATGACCGTGGTTATCTCGACGCTGTTTGGCATCATCCTTGGCTTCTTCTGCAGCTTCGGGACACTGTACATGTGCCTGAGGAAGGACCTTGAGTCTACAGCTGTTGAAACTGGTATTGCCCTTTCCATAATGTTTTTGGATCTTTTTTATAGTTTGTTTAATCATGTAATATCAGCACAACTTCTCGCCTAGTAGACATTTAATTTTTTTTTTTTTTTTTTTTTTTGGCCAAAAACAGTGAAGATGCGATCTTTGCCTATGATATAAGCATGTCTCGATTGAATGAGTGTTGAATTCATGCGATGTGGACAGTGGTAATAATGATTTGAAGAAAAATATTTTCTTGTAATTTCTTTGTACAGGATGGGTTGCATCCCTTGGATGGGCCTTCGGGATTTGCTCGCCGATATTCAACGCCATATACCTACGCTTTGGTCCTCGCAAAGTAGTCATCGTGTCGTCGATTTTGTGTGCCGTTGGCATTCTGTCTTCGTCTTTCGTCCAGACGATTTGGCCGCTCTACATATCATTCAGTGTCATGTTTGGTATCGGCGCAGGCCTGCTCATAGCTGGTTCTATGAATCTGGTGGCGTCCTACTTTGACAGCGACGACTGTGCACTCCCTACCACCCTCCCTGGAGCTGGGTGTGCCATTGGTAAGTTTGACGTGTGGAAAACTCGACATTTCTTTCTTCGTAGCGTGATACTCGTTCTATAAATGTCTGTCTCAGAAAATTTCTTGTTTTTGCTATTTTTTGGAGATAGTAGTATTTTCCTCCTGTGCGTAGTTTTTGTCAATTTTGAAATGATGGATTTAAATGTTTGTTTCTTGAAACAGGAATGTTGATTTGCAGTCCACTGCTTGAGATGGCTTACGAGAGCTATGGCTGGAGGATGACTCTTCGTTGCTATGCAGCATTTATCCTCGTCTCTGGCCTCCTCTCCTCCATCTGGTTCAAGCTTCCTCCTTCCGCATCCCTAAAATCATCCGTGCCGGAGAGTAAATCCCTCGATGCGAACAGGAAGGAAGGGGAATCAGTGACCAATCCTGGTTGCAGCTCTTCATCTTCGGAGAAAAAGTGGGAGGAGGTTGAGAAGAAACGAGCCAAGGAAGAACTCGTTAGGGATCGACGACGCAAGTCCAAGGAAAACTACATTCGACTCCTGAAAGATCCGGCTCACTTTATGCTCTTCATGGGTACTTTGCTGTCCAACGTTGTCATGGTGTTCAACATCATCAACTTGGTGAGTCGGGTTTCTTGTGGTGATACCATCAAAACTTTGGTAAACAGCATGTTATGTTTCGCGAGAGCCTATAGATAACGCGATACAAATTTCATTTTGTAGTAGATAGAATTCTCGCGCGTTATTGTGAGAATACTTAACTGAAGTAGCATCCTGAGCTGACATAGTGACCCCCCATTCTTTCCCGTTTTCCCATAATAAATTTCTGTTTGAATTTCTTATAATCAGTGATGTACAAGCGTACCATACTAACCTAATTTTCCTCCTCGTAGTTAAGTAGAGGCAGTGAATGAGGACGCTTCGGATGACACCTGAACCTAAAGGGTGAAGGGGTCAGGCAACGTGTGGGCAAGACGTCCAGATAGCTGGTGAGCAAGATGCTACAGAGCATCATGCCGGTGGAAATTGAAATGATTGGTACCACTAGGATACCGCTTAGATATCAGGTATCTTATGTGATCGAATAAAGGAGGGTGTAGAGATATGTAGAAACATTCATAAATGGTAGTACCAAAAGCTTAAGATTCGATGATCTAATGATTATTTCATTTTCCCGAGGGCTGTACACCTGGCAAGCTTCTGAGGGTATCTGGTATACTGAGTAGGTAACGCTTCGCAAGGTACTGTCGGGTTGCACGAGGTAGTTTGCAGTGCGAAAGCACAATGTGCTCACCAAAGTATCTTCTTTGAGAAAGAAATTTGTAAGGGTAAGGTTTCTGCAAGCATGTTTTCCTTCCTTTTATCATTTTAGACAGATTCAAAGCAAGTGTTATCTTTCTCAAAATATGTATTCACTTTAGCCGGAATGAGCTTGCACAGTTGCCTCAGTCCAGCCAGTAGAGGTGAAACGGTGGTGCCCAGTGCTCTTGGATGGAGGACAACGAGAACTAGATGGAGAAGAAGAAAAGTTCCAGAAAAAGGAGTTCCAGAAAAAGAGTTCCAGAAAAAAAAAGTTCCAGAAATCGCCGATCCTGTCAACTCGTGCCGCAGGATGTCCGTGCTGTCAGGCAGATTTCGAGTCTTCTGGTTCTTTCGTCACCACTCCAGGCTTTTCACAGAAATGCGTTCCCTAGGTGCAGTTGCCGAGTTCCCGTAAGGCGATGAGACGCAGGTTCTGGAGGCATCCCCGACGGCAGCAGCGGTGAAGACTACGATGATGGCGAGGGAGGGACAAGGTCACCTTGGGCGATAAAAGGCTCTTCAACCCAAGCCAGAAAGTTTTCCTCAGTCCCACGGGGATAGGGCCAAGAAAAAAAGTTTCTCGGGTCTCCATGAGGGTCAGGTCTAGTCTGATAGAATCAGCTCCCCCTGAAAACGACAATCGAAATCTCTCTGCCCTCCTGGCTATCATGCCAAGAACATTTAGTAAGTTTCTCTTTTTAACTTACACCTCTGACTAGCTCTCTTTCTTTCTCTTTACATCGGACAGACAGGCCAGGATGCTCGATTTGTTTTCTTAATTCAGTAGTTTTTACCGACTGAAAAAAAACCCTCCAGCAATATACATTTACATGTCCAGCAATTGGCATATCACGCAGATGATAAAAATTTTATCATCATTAGAGCATCATACAAATTGTTATCCTTGCTGTGACTGACATTACCACCTCACTTGAAAAGAAAACAAGAAGCAAATTATAAAATGAGATGTCACAAAAAAAAAAATGCGTGAAAATGATATAAGATTTGTCGATAATTCTTGGTTTGTCTGGTCCCACCAAAGTTTTGGCACCAGACCATGCTCTTTTGTCTTGAGGTAAGTAAGGATTTCATCTGACCTATCTTTGCCATGGTTCCCCAAAGTGCTGGACTCCTATACAACAGCAACAAATTCTATCCAAATCAAGAAAAAAAAAAAAAAACCAAAAAAAAAAAAAAAAAAAAAAAACGTGGAATCACAGCACGTCTTATGACCAGGTAGTTGTCCGTCAGGTCATGCACGCAGCAAGAACTAACGCCACTGTCGATCTGAATTCCTCATTAAAATGCCAACAAACGAATCTGGTGTGCGTGTAAACATATCAGTTGCATATTAAACATATGCAGTATAGTTTGTCTTTGAACTAAGGACTGAAACTCGAAGCGGAAACCACAGGATTTCCACAAACATGACCAAATATTTCGGTCTTGCAAAGACAATTCCATCTGAACTCGAAATCCGATTATCTTTGAAGCTTAAAATTTAAATTTTGACATGCCTGTATGGGGATAATGGCGAAGAAGATCAGACTTCCGATAATAGTATTCCCGCTTTAATTTTTTGTATTTATTTTATATATTCAATAATTTATTAATTTATTTGTTTATTTATTTCTTTTATCAAGCAATTCGCAGCAGTCTTAAATTCCTTAAAAATAAAACGATTATTATATACTGCATGCTTTGTTGCGAGGGGCAACGCGAACGGTATTAGACTGATACAGTGAGTCCACTGTTACCGGCTTTCCAAAGATGCCACTGTAGATGCGTGATTGTTTCAGATGCGTTCCATAACTTTCTGTCATAGTCTCACACAAACTCGGAAGCTCAGTCCGTATTCATAATGCCAGCTGTTATTCACGTCCAGTATGGTCCAACACGAAGTTACGATTTGCTCTCCATGTGCATGCATTTCAGTCATGTGCAATCTACACATCAAATTAGTACCATTCGGACCGTACTGGTAGTACCAGTTTCAGAGAATGGGTAATGCACGTACTTTTACAGACTGCATGTGATAAAGTAGTCGATGATATGCTATGCTGGGTTGCAATTTGATGTGAATAACTTTTTCAAGATTCGAGAACGGGAATAAATTAGTGAAATCGGTCACATTCTTTCGATGAGCAACTTGCGTGTGATTATACTCTGGAAAGCAAACAATTTTGACGGCTATCCCCTTCTGCCCTTGCAAAATTACCAGTATGGCGTAGAGCACTTTATTTCTTGCATTGTCCTCACAGAAATATGAAGTGGGATGACATTCATTAACACTTTTCGAATGTAATGTATAGACGACATAATCTACTTCGAATCCCTACCTTGCGCTCAGCCGTGATCAGCACAAAACTATTTTTTTTCCAAGAGTAAGCAGCAAGTCACCATCTAACCAGAGTAAGCTCATAAAAGGGTGTCAAATTGCGTTACATTGTAATAGTTATTTTGCCTGAAAGGGTTGGATGTACAGGATAGAAGAAATATCTGACTAGATAGGGATAGATAATCAATCATTTAGACTGCCTGTGTTCATAATATAAGTAGGAATGCATGACGGCACACCATTCCCTATGATAATTTCCGAATGATAATATTACCCATATGACATGGACTTGTCATGTCTGGTAAACGAGCCAGTTAAACTGTAATTAGCAGTGAAGTTATGCGAACAACTATGCGGGCCGTCGTCGTTAGATGTCGATGTTCACGCTTCTACAAGTAAAGGTCACAATATTAAAGATCAGAGAGACCTCAAAAGACGTGGGCTGTACACTTCGCTTCAGTCTTCCGTTCGTGATGACAAGCGTAACCTTTTTTGCATTTTCTGTAACATTCATTCAGTACTAACTTCGTAAGATTATATTTTCTCCTCTTCTCTCCCGTAAGGTGCTTGATTATTAATTGTAGTCATTTATGACGGAGATGAATTTTATTTTGGAATAAAGAAACTTTTCATGATATCAGGATTGTGTTTCATTCACTTTATTGAACTTTATGACAGTGAAAGTGTGACTAGGACCCCCTTTTGTATTTTTCAGAGTGCATTTATTGATTACCTTGTTATTACCAATGATGTTGTTGTTAGACTGGCTTTAATGTCCAAGCTTGTGTCAAGTCGATTAGACCATAATGATTATTAAGTTTCAGAAGAGTCTTCTTTTTTTCTGGATCAGTTTTGTGGATAATTATATAATACAGCCAATCTAGCAGCTACTAAAAAGCTTGGAAACCTGTTTACATTGATTTGTACATAGCGCTTCACTTGTAAGCATTTTATTTTCGAAGAACCAAACATTATTTCCATCGTTAATCATATTTTACATGTATTTCATTTGCAGGAATTAAAAACAAATCTATTTTTTATTGGACCACCTTGAAAGTCAGCGTCTGTTGAAAGGGCTTCCAACTCACAAGAGAAAATACAATAAATTCACATTTTGATACATTGCATCGTAGTTTTTGTATTCTTGTATAATACTGACAGTAATGATAACAAAGGCAAGACATTTGTTTTTTTCATCCACCGTGTTCATTGAATTTGGCCTACATTTTTGGAGCCCAATAAATGAATGCTATCAAAGACATCAACAGTTTTTGACAGAATATTGCTGACGTCTGTAAAGGGGGAGACTTTTGACATCTTCATTGTTCGAATTAAACTCCCTAGTTTTACGTGACGTACAACAAGGTAGATGTGACGAAAAGTTCTTTATCAAATATATATTTTTAACAAAAATATATAATAATGAGAGCCAAAACGATGGGATTTCACTGAATTCAAGAAGTTAACAGAACTTCAGGAGTGTAAATTGAGCTTCGAGACCTCTGGAAGGGAAAAGATCCTTTTTGAAAAGAATACACTGCCAATTTTTGATGGCTTAAGAATTTCAAAATATATCGAGACCTGTGATAGTAAATTCAAAACCAGGATATCCATGAGAATGCGACAAGAAGTTATGGATGTTTTCTACTACATCCTCTTCTGACAAACTGAAATTTAGATCCTTGGTTAGGAGAGAAAATTGAACTTAATTAACTATGATTTATTAAAAAAAAGAATCTTTCGAGATAATTTACTCCTCCACCCTCGCATGGCGGTCGCGTCTTTTCCTACACCCTTTGTAACCTTTCTATCTTTTCCTCTGGTGTACTCTACCTCATTTTGGTATGTGTCCTACAGGTTGAGCTGATGTCCTCAGCCGGCTACAGCGCGCAGAAGTCGGCCATGTTCATGTCTATCCTAAGCTTCGTGGAGACGGGTTTTCGGTTGCTCACGGGGATCTTTGGAGACCGACTTCCCTGCTCGCGTATCCTCGTGATACCTGTTCTCTGTCTGATTTGTGGGTGTGCCACATTCTCTCTGACCATCAGTACGGCCTCAGCGGTCATCATATGCTACGTTGTTTGTAAGCCTCTTTTGAATATAGTATCAGTTAGTAGTTCATGGGCTATCCATATACTATGTGCATGTAGTGACAACACAGCAGTGTTGTGATACTTGAGTTTACCTATTCCATACATTTTTTTTTTACACAATGCCACAAAATGTACGTAATATGTGTAGTTACGTCGAATAGAACTTCCGAACACCAAGAGTCAACAAATTCCCAGCATAATTCGGTAACTTTGGCTTTCCGTCACAAAAACAGCAACAAGAATGATGAACGTGCAACTGTAAACTACATGTACACCGAAGCTAGCTACGATCGTGAGAAGAAGCGATGAAGAATGCAATGAACGAAGTTTATTCATGGCTGAACTCACATTCTTTGAAATTGAATACGGCTAAATCTGAGTTTTTAATGTTTGGTTCGAAGACACAATTGGGTAAAATTGGCATAAATTCCATCTCTTTTTCCGGCATGTCAATTAATGTGTCCCAAACCTGTCGCATCCTGGGTGTAATGTTACATTGTAATATGACTATGTATCATCAAATTTCTAGCATTTGTAGATCTGTAAGATACCAACTTCGTAATATCGGCTTCATTAGAAAATATTTGAACCGATCTTCTACCGAAAAATTAGTCCATGCTTTGATATCCTCTGGGCTTGATTTTGGAAACTCCGTCTTATTTAACTTACCACAAACTCAGCTCTCCATGCTACAGAGGCTTCAAAATGCGGCAGCACGCATCATTACACTGTCCAAGAAGCACACTCACATCACCCCTATTTTGAGATCACTTCATTGGTTACAAGTCAAAGATCGCATTACAAGGGGTGTATTTTTAGGATTTTGCTTCTGACTTTCCATTGCACTGCTCCTCGGTATACCATTGGCTTACTCCATAATTACATCCCTGTTAGATCTCTACTCTCATCCAACTCCGGTTCTCTTGTAATTCCAAGATTCACTACAATATGGGGCACACATGCCTTTGGCCATGCTGCTCCCACCTTATGGAATAACTTACCTTCAGCCATAAAGAATTGTTCTTCATCAGATTCCTTTAAAAGCAGTCTAAAAACTCACCTGTTTAAGGCCTCCTTTTGATTACTCATTATTTTGAATTTTGTATGTTCTTTCTATACCTCGTTCACTTTCTCTTCCTTCCGCGAGTAGAGCATTCTACAGAGTGGATTTGGCGCTATATGAATCACATCAATTATCATAATTATTAAGAACGCATTGTGCTACATTGTATTTTGTAAAGACCATGGCAGACCGTACATAATCTAGTCGTCCGGCCTATAATTGATTATATTTGTAACAATCAAATGGATGGCCTATATCATTAATTTTGCAAAAACAGAAATGCACTAATCAAAGTCAATATTTAGAATAAAAAGTCATATAGGTATTGGTCAGTTGCCTTTTTATTTGTATTTGTCAGTTGCCGGAATGGGTCGTGCAGTCAACTATTCTATCATATTTGCGGCTACCATCGAGACGTTCGGACATGCTGTTCATCAAGAGTCATTTTCGATCCTCCTCGTCGCCTACGGGATCGGCTGCCTCCTTGCTGCTGTCATTCCAGGTGAGACAAGCTATGTCCAACCTCCGTTAGGTCCAGTTGTGATGTTTGTAGAGTATGTGCCACATACAAGTGGGCATGTTCAGTGGTTGAAGGGTTGTGTTTGTATGCATGTTCAAGGCAATCAAACCGTCCCGATGTTGGCGCTAGCATAGACACCACGGAAGTTCGATATCAGCGATCATTGTTGCTCCATAGAAGACTCCGAAGTATTATCCTTTTTTTTAACAGCGTTAATTTTGAAATCTTTGCTAACTTTTTTGTGTGTATGAATATCACACCTCTGCTGATTGGCTGTTTTGAGCCACTCGTAAATAAGAGTTGTTTCCTCGTGTTTTGTAACACAACGAGGATGAGGGACACACGAATTTGAGACAAGAGTTAGTCACAACTGTGTGGGTGTCCCAAGCAGACTGCGTGATCCTCCCTGAGTGCATCCACAAAGTTGTACAGGTGTAATGGGTCGAGAAGACGACTTTATCTGAAGGCAGACATCCGTGGAGCAAAGTTAAAACATATCCATTCATATCCAAAAGAATTTTTTTATTATTGTATAATTCTCTAATTTTGCCTTATTTGAATTATTGTGTACAAATCTGGGCAAACTGTAGTGAACAAAATATGTCGAGGCTTTTAAAATTACAAGGAGAAAGCAATCAGAATTGTATCTCATAGCGATTACCGTGCTCATACAATGCCATTATTTGATCGCTTGAAAATTCTTAATATTCATAATATGTATATACACATGTATATCAAAGTGCAATATTTATGTTTTCATGTTCTCATAATATGCTTCCTGGAGTATTAACTAATTATTTTAAGCTCAATAGCCAGGTGCATACATGTGTAACAAGAAACTTTTTAAATCATCACTTGCCATTTGTAAGATTAAGCTCTTATCAAAAGTCAATATTTTATAATGGACCGAAAATATGGAATGAATTACCGGAGGAAATAAAGTCAAGTCAGACTTTTACGGTTTTTAAAACCCATCTTAAGCAGTATTTGAGTGACAGACAATCTTTAGAATAAATGTATCATAGAAAATATTCTTTATAAGATTATATACTTTTGTTTAATGTGTTTGTGTGTCTATGTTTTTGTTTGTTTGTTTGTTTGTTTTTTGTGCTGCTGTTTGTAACTTTGTAATTTATATGATATTCGTTTGGTACATGTTAAAGGACTTGGCTTCATATAAGGCACCGCCTTCCTGTCAAGTTCCTAATGCTTCATGATTCCTTATGTTGATGTTTATATTTTGTATCCGTTGCAGTCATATCAGTTACTTTATACACACTTGACGACATGAATTTGAATGTAATGTATTTGTACTTATAAATGTTGTGTATTTTCTCTGTTTGTTTGTATGGTTTTTATGGAGTATTGAATAAATAAATCCAAATCCAAAATCCAAAATAAAAATATCAATGAATCTTAAAGCCACCTTCAGAGCATAATACAGTAATACAATTCCCTTCCTTACGTAAGGATGTAGTAGATCTTCCTTTCACCTTTATCTTACGAAGGTCTCAGCTTTGATTTGACGGGTTCCTACGACTCTGCAAACTACTGCGGTGCGGCCATGTGGCTGATTTCCGCCGCGTTGTACATCGGCGTGTACCTCCTGAAAAATAGACAGAATCGCCTGCGCTACACCGCCATACACCAGGACGAAGAGGCGCGGCAAGCCCCGACAAAAGTCGATACGTGCCAACCAATTACCATTGTGCAGGAGTTGACGGCGAAGGGGGTAGATCTCGAAGGAGCGCTTGAAGCCCTAAATGCCGACGTCAATGATGTCGACAGGATTGCAGTGAAAGATTACTATGTCATTGTAGATAAAGTTTCAACAGTGTGATGGACTTCGTAGCAAACTGCTGGGAACCAGTGTTAACAGTGAGAGAGAGAATAATAACTACTGACGTAAATGAAAATCGTTATGCATATAAACGATTTGACGCACTTGTTCATGTGAAGTGGTGCTGTCTGTCAGGCACTATGTCAAGCTGTGTATTTCCGTAGACGCCAAAGCAAGACTGCACGCGCAATTTGGGTGTACTCGATTTATTCTTTTAGAGCTGATTCAACTCGTGCAGCGCTACACATAAAATTCCGATATACACATTTAGACCATTGTGAGAAAGGAGGGATGAAGTCCTACTGGAATACCTTGAAACAAGCAGCATTTCGTAAATTGGTGTCAGTCTCGCTTGGTGTTGGAAAAAAAAAACATACGCAAGCAAAACAATTGAAAGACATGAGAAACTGCATTATTCATATTTCATGTGAAAACTATATTTACAGTTTTGTGTAAGGAATTTCCACGACAATTGTCCCTTCAAACATCCTTTCAATTGTTGAGTGTGATTTTGGTCTGTAGCTAAGACGCAGCTTTGATGGAAGAATCGTGAATATTGTAATACAGTGCGTATTCGTCCAGAGCAATTCTGAGGGTGTGTTTTTTTTTCAAAGTGCGTCAAATTCAGTTTACTCACAACTGCTGCGCAGTGATGGTACATAGAGGGCTGTTTACACAACAGCCTCAGCTTGTTATGTGTGTGATGTCTGTCTACGATCTTGAAAAACAACATCGTATGTACCAGTGATATTTTAATAATAGTTTTTTTTTCAGTATTTATTCACATGGAGTGTGTACGTAGGTCCTATAAATGTGGATTAAACACGATCGTTTGAGTAAAGCCATCTATGACAGCTCAGATTTTGACTCTGCAGATATTTATTATGGCTTTGAACTCACGCTAAGGAGTGGTTGTGCGATTATAAATACTATTTTTTTTTTTTTTTTTTGTGGTGGTCATTGATTGCAAAAATCGACTTCACGCCTTGCCACTGCCCCACTAATGCTGACGTCTTTGTCTAGTTTTGTGTGATGTTTTCCCACTGCGGAACAATGCAATCATAGTCTTCTTGCTGCGCATACCTTCGGTAAGGAAGGTAATGCCGCAATAACGGAGTAATTCTGTGCTTTCTTGCACCTTGACTGTCTCTGCGTCGTTTATACTGATACGTGTTAGAGATGAGTGTGGAGTACAGACTTGTATGAGCAACCTGTGAGCAGATGTAATCAATCTAGCTTTTTTACATAATGAAACGTGTGTAAAGATGGTCAGTGCAAATGAAACAGTGGTTGTAACATTTCGAAAATTACCATGGTGATTTCACCCGTGTAGCTTTCTTATTCGTGTTTTCCCTGAAAAGAGAAGTGACACTTTCATATACTGTAGAGTACAATGTACACTGTATTCCATATAGTTCGACATGTCATGCAAGAATATGTGTTTGCAATTCTCGACTGTTTCACATGGTCATGTGAATTTTATTCGTATCTTGTCACTATGTGCTTAAGAAAATTTCAGATCCGTGCAGGGGTTATCACTTCGTGTTACCTGTGTTACCTTCGTGTTATCACTTCGTGTTACCTGGAAGGAAAATCCCAATTCAGCTGTGTATAAGGGGTATATGGACGATTCTTGTAAAACACGTTCAACTACCTAACATCATGGGTGTGTGTGTCCTTCTAGAGGGGCATTTTTTTTTTCCTGAACCAAATATCTCCGCATCATGGTCATAATGACATGCCCGTTATGAGGGTATTCTTGCCAGGACACTGATGTGGTGATGTATATCGTGCGTTCACTGTGTAAAACAACTCAAAAGCGCAATGTATAGTCTCGTAGAACAATTGCGTACAGTATTTGTAGGAGATTTTTGAAGAGCTGTTAATACAATGTATCTTATCATTTTTAGTCCGTGGAACTGCTGCAATTTAATGTGAGATCCCTATCCCACAAACTTTAAAGTACTGAGCTAAAGTACTGAATTGAGCTGTTGGATACAAACCGGGTTTTCAAATGATATGGAACATTGATTATTACAAGAATGACGGAATGCAAAACTATATCACAATACACTGTAGTGTAGTGACGTTACTTGAGCAGGCCCGACGTACAAGTCGTGTTTATTATTTCTACATGTATTTGTTGTTTTTTTTTTTAAGGAGCGGCCGTTTCTTTTTGTTTGTTTATTATGAGAAAACAGAGAAAGCAAAAGCCTTTGAGAAATCTTTTTATGACAGATTTCTGCTTTGAGCTTTTTAAGTTTGCGATTGTTCTGTTTGTCTGAATGCTATACATGTATCGACATGTTGTATGATGCTGTACGGTGTGTAGGCGATGTGTGTATTTATCAGTGCGTGATGTAATTATAACGTGCGTGTTGCGTGCTTGTTCTGCCATGAAAAACGGTTATAATGAAATGATCAAAAGAAGTGCTGCAACGCCGGCTTTTATGACGTGTTTTTAGAAATGAAATATTGTATTATTTCCTTACTTGTGCAGATGTAGAGTTCGTAGCGTCGGGTATACGACATCAGTCTCCAAAGATATTCATGTATGAAAGCGATGACGCAGTACCTACAGCTTTTCTTATGTGACGAATATTTCACGATTTCGTTCTGGAAAAAAAAATAAAACAGAACAGTAAAGACATCTGACTTGGTCGACTTGTTTTTGTTTGTTTGTTTGTTTGCTTGTTTGTTTGTTTTTGTGCTCGGGTATCAGTTCGCTGTATTTCGCATGTGAGACGACCACCATGGAGAGCATTAAGAACGCGTTTCACTTTTAATCTACCCTCTTCCAAAACGTTATGTTTTTGGAGGTTTATTGTTTGTGTGTTTGCTGGCAAATAAAGGGAAAAATTGCTGACGAATGTGGCGAATGTATACGGGGAAGATCAGACATGAATGGGCCAAAGAACAAACTTGTACTGTAATATGTTTCTAGTGGTGATTCGGATGACCGACCATCTGGATCAAGGACTTAAGAAAAGAGTGACCATTTTATTTAACCAGCCCCCCCCCCCCCCGGCCTATAATACAATACAATACAATACAATACAATACAATACAATAAGGTACAATACAATACAATACAATGAATGCTTCCCATGAGGCTCAGAGTGCTTTTATACAAAATAACAAATCAAATACATGTATCATCTAGGACAATCTGCCATAAAAATTATGAGTAACAAGCATTCCTGATGTAAGACCTATACATGTACAGTATCTCTTTAATCTGCTATTGTAACATAACTCGCCTCTGCCTCTCATATTCCTTATTTCTTTACTTGTCATGCACTTTATGCACATCGCTGTAAACGTCCTTCACATTTGATCTTTAACCCTATTTTAACTGGGCTATTTGAGACCAAGTTTTTACGGTTTTTACTGGGGGATCAATTTGACCCCCCACCCCCACCCCCACCCCTTTCAGATCTCGGCCGCCGATCGCGCGATCGCCGCAAATTTTTGCCTGAAGATAGAGTCGGATGTCAACTGCAAGATTACATGCTCATACAATAGAAAAATTTTGGCTTTCTATTTTTAATGAATTAATTATGCAAATTTCCATGCATGAAATCATATTTTCACCTATAACTCCATTAAAAAGACATGAAGGATTTTTGTGTCAGAGTTCCTCAAGACACATCAAACAACTTTGTTGTAAAAAACAGCACAATCAAAATCAGTTTCTTTTGTTTTTTATTGTTTTGTTAATTTCTTATGTATTTTACTGTTTTTTCGACCTTTTGTTTTCTATTGTTTTTTTTGCCAAAATTTGTTGCAGGCGCTTTTTCAAGCTCATCTACATTAGAATTAATTAATTTCAATGGCTAAAAGTTGAAATAATCTAATTTATATCAAATTAACCAAAAAACACAATTTGCATTGGATTTGCACACGATATCATGAAAATGAGCTGTTTTCGGGTTGACATGCATATGCAAAATACAAAATAACTTCAGAACGGTGTACCCAGACGTCGCAAATTTGGTCTCAAAATATTCGGGAGATTTCAATGAAAAAAGTCATGAAACGACGCGGCAAAATCTTTGCGCGTTGCGGAATCGTGGCGCGAAATGTCGATGAGGGGGGGGGGTCAATTTGACCCCCACCCCCCAGTTAAAACAGGGTTAACCTTTTACTTTTATTCTCTTGCCCCACTTGTCCATCCTTCCAGTTCCAGTCTTCATTTCACGATTCTGTCCCATGTCTTTGGGTCGATCTTAACCGCTGACATTCAATGTTTTTGCCCCCCGCCTCCCCCCACAACCACCATTTATATGACGAGTAACAAATAAAGTGAAACACGGCCCGTCCTTCATCAAAGAAAGGTACATATTAGTGATAAAGTTAAGGGAGATTTTAAAGATGTTGGATACACGGATGGCTGTGGTATACTATACGCAGAGTCAGAAGTTAAACACAAGTCAGACACATTCCACAGAACGTAACTTAAAAAGTGCTGGGTTTAATTTTGCTTGTGGATGGAAATGCCAGAGCGTATCGTGTCATTGTCATCGACTTCACAAAAGCAAAAAAGAGATGAATATTGCTCATCAAAAAATCTACTTTCTTTCGGACTCAAACAATGTATAAACACTAGTTTACAATGTAACAGTTATTAAACTAAAAAAGCTAAAACATTTGGGCTACTTCAATTATTCTAACGAGGAAGTAAGCAGTGTACATGAAGAAGACATAACTTTGAAAAGTATTTTACAATGTGTACATTCACTTAGAATTAGCTAAGTGGAGAAGGCACCTTAGTTTGCAATACACAGAAAAAATGAAACTAACATTACCAAAAGCAATAAATGATAAAGATAATAACAATTATTGAATATAGGCCCTATTGGTAATAATAATAACACCAGCAACAATAATAATAATAACAATAATAATAATAATAATGATAATAATGACAATAATTATAATAAATAACAATAATAAAGATAATCAGGGAAATAAAGGAAAAAACAAATTCAAATGAAAACACAATAGTGAAAGATATTGATGAGAATTTGATGAGAAACATGAACAAATGAGTTAAAGAAGACCTTTCTTGATAAGTTAATATCACGAAAAAACTTTCAATCTTTTTGTACAAAATACACGTATAAAGATTTAGCTCATAATTTTAGTGTCAAAGTAGGTATAGTTTAGAAAAACACGTATTCACAAAGTCATACTCTCACCTGAATTGCGCTCGTTATCATAATTAATTGGAGTTTTCTTGCTTCGCTTTCAAGCATACAGCGTCATTGAGCAATCTCTGACACGTGTACTAACTATGGATCGTAGAAATTGTACAAACCAGTCTTCTATGCGTGGCTACCCTATTTGGCTGAATCCATGATATACGTGCTATCACTGAGATTTTCCTACATATTGCAACTATCAGCATAGATGTCTTTTATGTGCAGTGACAGCTATTTACGTACAGAGAATTATTCACAGCTGACGAGTTGAAATCTGCGCATTTGCCAAAATCAATTTCCTATAATCCCCCTAGCTGTCGAAGAGTCCAGGAGGCAGTATTCATTCGTTGAAAACATCATCGGTAAGGCTCGGCTACAAAGAAGAATGACCAAGCAGTAGACACCAAGCGTTGTTCTGTCCCTTGTCATCTAGTGAAGTTTTCACAAGACCTTTAGTGCCATGGTTTGGCCTTGCTGTCATTGCTAAAAGTTAAACACCACTGGTTTCATGCGCTGATATTCCGGCAGCTTGTTCGTACATATTTGCTGGATCCCCAAAGATATCGTGGCTCCAGAACATGGTAGATGGTCGTGTTAGTGTCCCCATGATTTCTTCATCGCACAATTTCTTCTAATAAAACACACCACCTCGGAACTGTTTTACTCCTTTTTTATTGTTTATTGTTGTTTTAAATCACGGATCGAGACATTTTGAAAGGAATGCTAATGTGAGAGTTTTCCTCAGTTCGAAGGCGTGTACATTTTTCTCTTTAAAAATTTTTTCGTCAATATAGAAGACACTCTTTATACGAAGGACAAGAGATTTATCAAACAAGAGAAAAGATGTGTCTCTAGGGTACGTGTCGCGAAGGAATTCAGAAGAAATCTTCTTCCTCCTCCTCCTGTAAAATGTTTCCATCGGTCAGCTTGTAGATGGCCAGAAAGCCTTTCTTGTTTATGGTGTCATCCGAGCGAAATATGATCATCAGAGCGTCTCCGACTGAGACTATGTCGTCCGGTGCCTGTTGATATACGGAAATGAAAAAAGTCAGTATCATTTTAATACTACGTCCAATAACCAGGTAATCTCAGAGGACATCCTTCCTGTTCTTTATATCTATATGGCATCGTTAGTATTACATTGTCGACATATTGCCCTTTATCGACGTAAGTAAGAACCGATTATTCAATGTTTTAGTAGTAAATCTGACTGAAAAAGAAAAAGAAAAATCATGGGCATGCATACCCGGGTTAGACTCGACCTAACGATCTCCGATCTCGAGTCCAACGCGAATATGCATGCCAACGATTTTTAGCTCACCTGAGCCAATGGCTCAAGTGAGCTATTGCGATCGCCCTTCGTCCGGCGTCCGTCGTCGTGCGTCGTGCGTCGTCGTCGTCGTCGTGCGTCGTGCGTCGTGCGTTTCGTGCGTAAACTTTTTACATTTTCATCTTCTTCTTGAAAACCCCAAGACCGATTTTCATCAAACTTGGCAGGTAGCATCCCTAGGGAGTTAGGAACTCAATTTGTTAAAATGGGCACCATGCCCCACCCAGGGGGCCCCCAGGGGGGCCCAAACCCCCAAAATTAAGGAATCTGTAAAAATCTTCTTCTCTAGAACCAGAAGTGATAGAGCTAAGTTAATACTATGAGTTAGTACATTGATGACTGTAGTTTCAAGTTTGTTCATGGCAGAATCAGGGGTGCCCCCTTGGGACCCAGGGGAGGGGGTGGGGAGGGATTCTAATGGGGCCTAAATTGTACATTTTCATCTTCTTCTTGAGAACCCCATGACCCATTTTCACCAAACTTGGCAGGTAGCATCCCTAGGGGGTTGGGAACTCAATTTGTTAAAATGGGCACCATGCCCCACCCAGGGGGCCCCCAGGGGGCCCAAACCCCCCAAAATTAAGGAATCTGTAAATCTTCTCTAGAACCAGAAGTCATAGAGGTAAGTTAATACTATGAGTTAGTACATTGATGACTGTAGTTTCAAGTTTGTTCGTTCGTGGCAGAATCAGGGGTGCCCCCTTGGGACCCAGGGGAGGGGGTGGGGAGGGGTTCTAATGGGGTCTAAATTGTACATTTTTATATTCTTCTTGAGAACCCCATGACCCATTTTCACCAAACTTGGCAGGTAGCATCCCTAGGGGGTTAGGATCTCAATTTGTTAAAATGAGCACCATGCCCCACCCAGGGGGCCCCCAGGGGGGCCCAAACCCCCAAAATGAAGGAATCTTTAAACATCTTCTCTAGAATCAGAAGTAATAGAGCTAAGATAATACTATGAATGAGTACATTAATGACTGTAGTTTCAAGTTTGTTCATAGGAGATCCAGGGGTGCCCCTCTTGGGGGCAGGGGGGGGGGGAGGGGATTGGTTGGGAAGGTCCAAATGGGGGCCTTAATTGTACATTTTCATCTTCTTCCTGAAAACCTCATGATGGATTTTCGTCAAACTTGGCAGGTAGCATCCCCAGGGGGGTCAGGATCTCAATTTATCAAAATGGGCACCATGCCCCACCCAGAGGGCCCCATGGGGCCCCAATCCCCCAAAATTAAGGAATCTTCAAAAATTTGGGCCCTTATTGTACATTTTCATCTTCTACTTGAGAATGCGTGATCAAATTTGGGTAGAGCTGTGAATAATTTAGATTAGTGACTGCGTGAAAGGTGAACTTGCGATACTCAGGTGAGCGCTAGACCCGCGGGTCTGTTGTTTTGTTAAATCATGGCTTCTACAATTAAAGGCCTACTCGGCGCTTATTTACCTCGATGAAGAGCAATTGGTCAATCAGTTGGGGAAAAAATCGACGCAAGAATTCTTTCATTTTTGAAAAAAAAAATATGACAATGTCGTTTCTATGTGACGAGTTGGTCGAATTGATTCTTCAACTTCAATTCATAGAGAGAGAAAGAGATTACACCTTACTTTCTCTCCCCCCTCTCCTCCATAGAACAGGCAAGCACACAAATTGATCTCCTGGCAATGCTTCATTCCTTGAGACCACCAATACATATAGGTATGCACAGAGATCATTCTCTAATAATCTTTTTAGCTATCGAACAATCGCAACATGATCTCGTTTGTTAATCAAAATGTCATACAGTATGATTACGAAGGCTACTTGTATATATAAAGAATCCACGCCTTCATCAATGTCGCTGTTTACAAGTACAGCACTAAATGTATGGCACTATAACACATATAGGGCTTATCGTGCAAGTAATATTCTTGCCATCTTCCGTAGCAAGCTTTGCCAAATAGCATACACTTCTTTTCCGAATAGCCTAAAACACCACATAAGAGCTTACCCAAAGATAAACTATAGTAGGCGCCTACAGTGTACTTGTCGATAACTAAAACAACTACTTTTGTTTTTTCCTGCTAACCGCGGCCGCAACATTATACAAGTACCAGTATCGTATATAATTTTATCCTTCATCCGACGCTGAACGGAGTAGGCCTAAGACTATTCTTGCACCGGAAAAACAGCTCGAGATATAACACGTGGCTGCCGTCCATTACTGGTAGAGTTCAAACATGAGACTCAACTTGTACACACACTTTGCATGGGCAATCATTAGATTCTTTCCCCTCAACAGTGAACGGAATTTCAGTCTCGGCTGAATTTCACAGAGTTTTCTCACCTGTTAAAGGAGGAGAGAAGCACATCAAATTTTCATTAATTTCTTTTTCACATTTTGCTTTTAATCTAAACAACATTTGGCCGAGGGGATTCGCATCTTGACGTGTTCTTTGATTATTGTGTTTTTCCTTACCCGTTGCCCACAAAATCGTCCATATGACTCGGCCGCATAATTATCTCCGTCTAAGATTTCGACGTAATCGTAGTCGCATTCGGTTTCGTGCTCGATGTCGAATGATCTGAACCACAGATGGACGAGCTGGTTGTTGGGAGAAAGTATGGTCCACTCACAATCTTCCTGTAGCGGTCAGGAAAGACAAAACCAATTTAAAAATCGCTTTACCATACTAGATTCTTCACACGGGATTATAACAGCTTCAGGCAAATAAATGAATGTATAAATAAATACATTGTATACAAAAACTTAAAAGATCCTCCTTTCACACACTGAAAGAGAAACACCATGTGCCATACTCTCTATGCACACGTGTCAGAAACCTAACACGAGCAGAAATACAGAATAAATGTACAAACAAGACAAGTGATTAAAAAAACATGAACATGTTCATAGTGCCTCTTCAGTATGTGATACTCGATGAATAATCGTGGTTGACCTCACGGTTCATGAGCCATGCGTTTACAACATTCATCACCGAATACCATCAAGGGAACGGGCTTCTGAAAGGTTCAGTTTTAAGTGTAGGAGAGCAGAAGGCATTGTACTCTGTAATTCTTGCGAATATGGTGGTTCCAGCTTACATGGAGGGCCATATGTTTTACACTGTTCCAATTACAATGGCTATTCATAATTGTGTTGAACGCATTTTATCTACAATATACAATGTGTCTGACGTCCGCTTATTTTTTTTTTTGAATATGTAATGCATTTATCAAAATTTATTTATTTATTCATCTATTCATCTATTATACGGTATATATCTATCTATCTATCTATATATATATATATATATATATATATATATATATGTATATATATAAATATGGAGGATGGGCTTTGTTATACCGTTAGGGTATGCCCTAAGGCTATATCCTATAAGGCTATAATTTCTGATTTGTTGCGGTTGATACATAAACCTGAGAAAACTTTCAGTTTATCACTTATACGCACAATTCTGACCGAGAGTTACATCTATCCAATGGCTGCTTTGGCTAATCGATAGCTGACATCTTACCTGATTCCGATAGTTGGTATCGCCGTAGTCTGCATGCGAGTACAGCCGTTGCGAGGTGGTGCTTGCAATGAGACTCCCGCCACACTCTGTATCGAAATTATCATCGACATAGCGGTATTACTGTGTGGTACCCCACAGAGAGAGACTGAAGGACTGATGTCTTCAAGACGTGTTAAACACGTGTTATTTTATATACCCAGGACAAACGACTAGGAAAGTAATTCAAGTGAAAGTAGGAAGAAAATGTCCTCTGATATCAACATAGTGCACATGGGTAGGCTAACTCATGACGAAGTTGAGTTACCATAGCCAAGGGTCTTGAATATACCTGTAAAGAAGACAACACTTCATTTTAAACTCATGCCGTGTACCCAGCAATCGCCTGCTTTCATAATTTGGCTTGGTTTGAGCCATTCTCCCTTAGGCATTCACACTTTTATTATCATAGTCAGAAACAAATAGAGATTTATCATTGAAAGGGATCTAGAAGCAAAAGTTTCAAAAGTACCATTATTCCCTTATAACTCACGTGTGGAGTGAGAGGCGGAGAAACCCTTCCTGGAGACCGAGGCGTCCGAGTAGAAGCTGATAAACATGTGATTGCTGCTTGATATGACAGGGTCAGGAACCACGGCCCCACAGAACCGGCCAAGCACCTGCTCCTCGTCCGTCTCACCATCGTACACAACCAGGCGGTCGTAGGCGCACTCCTGGTGCTGTTCGAGGTCGAACTCAGAGAAGGTCTGCAAGGACACCGAGAAAACAGGGCACATCGGTATGAATCAGAGATTTTTCATTTCATTTCGATTTCATTCGTTGCTATACATTTCACTTGAATGTTCATAAAATTATAATTGTACAAAATACTGAAACAGTCATTTATCTCCTGTCACACAGTACACCTTCTCGTCACAGACAATTTATAAGATACAACTTCTCGTCATTAATTTGCTTCCCATACTGTTGCCTATGGCTACGCGATCTGAAAAAAAAAAAGTGATTTGTGGCCTTACCAGTACTATTTTGTGTCCAGGAGCTGCTGAGATATGCCACGTACATTCCTTCCTCTTGGGGTAATTGTCTGGGTAGTTCGGGCTCGTGATTATCCCACTGGTTGACTGAATTTCCCGTCGACAGCCAGCTAGTGATACAAGACAAAATACGCATTTAGCCACTTCTAACTTTGCTGAAATGGAATAGGAAACAGAATCACAAGTATGTCTGAATGACAAGTGATTGCAAATATTTGACACGTCGGCATTTCCTTTTTATATCTTTAATTGCTGATGAAGGGAAGAGAATTAGTATGAAGTATTACTCTTCTTTTTCTTTTGGTTAAGTCTGCCTCCTTCAATCGACTGAAGATTCTTGCAGACTCCTCCTACTTCAGTAAAACAGTTTGTTGAATGGATCTAACTATGTCTTCTATTGTCATCAGTGTTGTTTGCGCTCACACAACAAATTGAAATACCCTTCTTATAACTCAACGTATCCCCCTTATAAAAACAAAGAAAACCTAAAGAAAACCACCGAAGATGAGTGATTCTTTTGAATCAAGATGCTCCTACCTCATGTGAGCATCACAAATCAAACAAATAAATTGCATTTAGTGTGGCATTGAGAGGAATATACAAAACCAAATCAACTGGCAACCCCCCCCCCCCCAAAAAAAAAAAAAAAAAAAAAAAATCACAAATCACAAATCAAACAAATACATTGCATTTAGTGTGGCATTGAGAGGAATATACAAAACCAAATCAACTGGCAACCCCCCCCCAAAAAAAAAAAAAAAAAACTGAAATAAAAGAAGAACGTATCTCATAGAATCAGCCTCGACAATTCGATAGGCATAGATACACTTACACTCTTTGCAGTCGTGTTGGTTCTCGTGTAGCGTGAAGCCGTTCTGGCACGAACACGTGTAACTCCCTAACGTGTTCGTGCATATGTGCTGACAATTTCCGTTGCTGTCTTCGCATTCGTCTACGTCTGAAGAACACAATAAATGAACAGATAAAGGGATAACTAAACATATCATATATTGTGACTCATGACTCTACACAAGACTCCATTTGCTACTTCAAAAAATATCATCTTAACCCTAATTAGGCCGGGCTATTTAGGTAAATCATAGAGGGGGGGGGGGGGGGGGGCTCCAGATCTCGGCCGTTGACCGCGCGATCGCGATGAAAATTCGCACACACATTGCCTATGACGTAATCTAAAGTACCACGAAGTTAAATTTTTTTTTAAAATTATCATTTACGCTTAATTATGCTAATTTATGCATAATGATGCATGAAATCAAACAATTTGGTATAAATCACTAAATAAAGTTCAAAATGGGCACATTTTCTGTGTTAATATTCTTTTTAGTGTCCTGAGCAAATATACGAGAAAAAAAATTGTGCCATCTGAAAAAAATTTCTTAAGTATTTTATTGTTTTTTTAAATTTCTTTTGTATTTCTTTGCTTTTTTACTTTATGTTTTTCATTGTTTTTTCGATGAAATTTTCCGCGACATTGTTCAGAACAAGAAAATAATTATGTTATTAATTGATTTTAATCAATAAAACCCCCAAATAATCATGCTTTTATAAAATTTGTCTGTAAGCACAGTTTGCCTTGAAATTGTACACAAATTTACGTTTTTGAGCAATTTTTGGTCTGACATGCACGTACATATTTATACGCAACTTCGGAACCGCGTGCCCGGGCATCGCAAATTTGGTGTCAAAAGATGCGGAAGACTTGAAAGAAAAAAGTCGTGAAACGTCGCGGCGATAGCTTTTCGCGTTAGGGATACATCGCGCGAAACGTGGGGGGGGGGGGGGGCATCGGAGGCCCCCCGGCCTAGTTAGGGTTAAAGATGATGAGCCATGATACGCAATAAAAAAGAAACCACCAAATTTCATTTCAGGATGGACCTTGATCGACCTGCATGCAGTTATGATAGGGAGACGCAGTACGTGCCGGTGCCTGTTCACAATGCATAGATAGATAAATGATTTCAGAAGCAGCACTTTAGAATTAATACAGTACAAATACTAGAGAGGGGCCGTCAAAGGCGGCAGACCCACGCCTTGTACAAAGTCGGAGTAAACATAATGTGCATTCGGTCATCTACCAGAATTCGGTCACTTAATTGCCAGTGTGCTTTATCACCAGCCAGTGAGTTCTACCAAAGATCGTACACTGAAGTGTACGATCTTTGGGTCTACAGTCACATCACACGCAAATCACATCATTTCACATACGGTAACACTCATTCAGAACAGGAAAGTCCTTTAGTCTCCTCCAAAAATCCATCGAAAATCCCAAATACCACCGTCAAAAGTGCAGAATCAGAACTTTTCCCAGCGCGCGCGAATTAAGTCCAGTTTTAAGAGTATTGTCTACGCGACGGGTCGCCGAAAAAGCGCTAAAAATCGAGAAATACGCCGTTTTCTTGCGGGATATTTTGCTCATAGCAAGCCGAGAGTGTGATGATATCAAAGGTCGTATGAGTGTACGATCTTTGATGGTATCCACAAAAGTGCAAAAGAAAAACAAAATTTACGTACTCCCTAGGCAATTACCCCTATGATTAGTGTCTACGGAAATTATTCAATGCAAGGGTTGAATGCAAATGTCTACTGCACCAGTATTCGGTCACCAACGAGCGCCGCAACGTCTCCGATGCAATTTTGCACCAACAGTGTAGAGCGCGATGCATTTTCAGCGGCCTTGCACACGCATTGACATTGAGCGCGCATATCGTGCAGTGTGACTGACCGAGCAAATGCTCCTCCAACGAAAAAAACAATCAATGTTAATTTGAAAAATCATCAAAATACGGGCCAGTTTGTGACGACGGAGAACGAACTTTCATAAATCTAGAAGGACATAGTCCCTCAAATAGGCCTAAACGTAAATTTCGGAATTCTTACGAACATTTGAGCAGCGAAGTCGGATCGTTTGGGAGTTTATGTGCTCGTATGGTAGCGGAAAATCGCAAAGTGAGAAACGGGAAATTTTCGGAGTGGTCACTATACCATGGGGTCAAAACTTCAAGGTCACACAGAATTTGCAAGGGTCAACAGAATATCACCAAAATCTAATCGATTCTTTCCTGCCATTATCCAAACATCCCCTGAACATTTCGTGCAAATCCGTTTACCCGTTCTCTTGTTATCTTGTACACAAACAAACAAACAAACAAACAAACAAACAAACAAACAAAAACACAAACAAACAAACAAACATACGGAACCCTTTACATAAACCCCTGCCGATTTTCATCGGCGTGGGTAATAAGAACCAAGAAACAACTGTACCATAATGGCTAAGACAAAGACGTCTTATTGTCGTTGTTACGTGTTTTGACGTTTTTGATACACACATGTACATGTATATCGTTGGGAAATGAAAATAAACAAGGAATGAACGAAAAGAAGAGAGTTACCTGCAAAGAAGTTGGCAAAGAATCCGTCCTTGGCCACCGTATTGTCGGAACGGAACTCGATCCGAAGGTTATTGAAGCGAGACGTGATGGTTTCCGGAATTTCGTTGCCGCAGTACTTTCCATGAAGGAGGCCCTCTTCTGTCAGACTACTCCTAACTTCAACGTAGTCATATTTGCACACCTGTTTGGGGGGGGGGGGGGGGGGGGGAGGGGGGAGGGGGGATAAGCAATACATAAACACAATTTGCATCTCGATTCATTACAGCTGAATGTTTTTCTTTGTCCTTTAAAAAAATCGTAAAAACATTCATCTACATGTAAAGATTAGAATACAGTACAATAATAACAATAAATATCGAGGAGCTAGGGAACTTATCATTAATTTTTTTTTTTTTTTTGGGGGGGGGATGGGGTCAAGGACAGTGCTCGCGATATTTTCCCTCCTTTTGTTTTTGTTTTTGTTGTTGTTTTTTTCACCAAACGTGAGTGTGTGTGTGTGTGTGTGTGTGTGTGTGTGTGTGTGTGTGTGTGTGGGAGAGGGCATCCAGTCTCTAGACCCACTCCCCATTACCAGGCCCTTACATGTCTATGAATGTTTCAGGCATTCAAATACATATAGTCCTTTTTTTTTTCTTTTTCACACTAACCATTTTCTTGCAAAGTTTCATGATGTTTAGCATGTTTGCAAAAGTAAATCTGTTGTACCTCGTTGCCTTCAAGGTGAAAGGAGAAAAATTGCAGTGATATCCTGTAGTTGGATGGAGCCACGATTTGCCATACGCAGTTCTTGTCTTGAGGGTAGGGTTCGGGCCATGACGGGCTGGTTATGTTTCCCTGAAGGCTTGTAAACAAACCTCCGCACGCCACTTATGAAATATAAGAGAAAGAGAGGGAGAGACTTTAACACAAAGAAATAGAAAGAGTCACACAGATATTGGTTCAATACATTTGAATCCAATTAAGTATTACATTTGAGGAAATTACGGATATTATGTTTAAAATAGATTACATACGATTCAAAATTAACTATGAACATTACGATCATGCTAATTAAGTAATTCTCGTCCTGTCCTATTTATTCAGATCATAACATCACAAGACCAAGCCGCGCACACGGGAGACATCTTAACACTTATGATAATGCACAATATCTTCATAGTCCATTCAGCGTCTGTGACATTCAGATGTAGCCGCATAATACTATAATCGATTTTGAAAACAGAATTCGTTAAAGCTAGGCTGACACTTGCACATTCTTTTTCGTATTCTGCCTATACATATTTGTTACCTCTAATTTCTATATTTGATCCTTTTTCCTCTTTTTTAAGCAAACCGTCAGACTTTCTATATTTGCACTACTATTCTATTCATCTATATATCTATTCATCCCTGTAGCTTAATCTCTCTCTCTCTCTCCTTCTCTCTATCTCTCTATCTATCTATCTATATATCTATCTATCTATCTATCTATCTATCTATCTATAACAAGGCCAGTATCTAATAATATATCTGTCTGCCTGTCTGTCTGTCTATTTGTCTTGTCTGTTTGTCTATCTGACTATGAGCCAAAAAGTCCGCTTCTAGATTCCAGCCTCTACCAACCTTCACATCCTAGCCCATCTGAGCTGAGTTCAAAGCCCGGACTACAGTCACATCGGTAGCTGCCGATTGAGTTGATGCAGATATCCGCACAGCCGCCCTGATCTGGCTGGGCGCACTCATCGATCTCTGTTGGACAATGATTGAACAGGAAAGATGTTGGACAGAAATGAGAGGAGGAGGAAGGGGAAAAGGAAGGAAGGTTGCTGGGGTAACGATCGTTACTTGTAAATAACAGCAAAAGAATATCTTTGCTTCATAGTATGGTAATATAATTCTGACAAAATTATGATCATAAGATTTTACAGATAATTATCATTAGTATCACTGTAGACATACACCGTGATTTTTTTAAATATTTAACGGTCAAGTGAAAGACATAGTTGAGGACAATGATGGCTACTTACATTAAGAGTTTCATCATTCTCAGTACAATGAACCAGAGTTTTGCTTGGAAAGCTTTCCACCATGCCTGCATCAGTTTGCCCTTATTTGACTCGATGTGTAGCTACGCTGACAGATCTAATACAATTTCTGGCAACCTACGTTTCACTGTGGCTCTCTCACACAATCTGGTTCAGAGGTTCAGATTTCATTCATCGTACAGTATTCAGTGGCTTTGACATATAATTTCCAAGTGAAACAATAAGGCAATACCTTTGAAGAAGTCGGCAGAGAATCCTCCCTTGTTGACAGAACCGTCAGACACAAACTTTACCATCATCCTGTTACCCGTAGACTTGACGTCGTCTGGTAGGAAATAACCGCAGTATCGACCAATCAGAGGTGAGCTCTCCTCGTGACCATCGCGTACCTCTACATAGTCATAGATACAGGTCTCATGTCGCTCGATCTAGGAGGAACAGGCGTACAGCGATTGACATGAAATTATGCTCAAGAATGCAATGCTTCACCTTGACTGATTATAGTAGTGAAGCGAATGCAATAAATCAAGGACATTTTTCGCACGTAAAAAAAAAAATGATAGCGAGTTATGACTTCTCAAAAGTATTCCTACTAGGCAAGTCATAAAAACAGGGCCCTTCTGAGGCATAAGATATATGGTAGGTTACATAGAGGTTTATGACGTTGGTGGGTAAAAATTAGAACTTGTCCATTTGTGTGTGTCTTTTTTAATGAAACGTCATATATTTAAAATCAATTAAGATGAAACAACATTGAATTCTCCGGTGCAGAAAGATATACATCAAGATACAAAAACAATTATACATTTAATAACATTCTGCGTTTTGTACACAAGACAGGTGGAACTGTACTGAAGTATACTTCTATATGACCAGACCGCCCATACCTAGTATTCACGGGATTGCATATTCGGCTAATTACTATATCAAATCAGGTCAATTTGCCGACGTTTTTCAAAGCTTTAGTGAAGTTTTAATCACCTTCGATTCCATGAAATGAATTTGCTTGAATGAAAAACTTTTTCCTTTGCCAATGCTCTCTGCATAGTTCAAGCAATCCAATACATTAATTTGCGGTTATGTAATGACACTGTCACATGCCATAGATATATGGTAATGCTAACATGATATGATTGTCACATTGATGTGTTTCGTCTCCAGGTTGCTATACGATTCGTGAAAAGGTCAGTGATAAAATCGTTTTATATACCATGTAAGGTGTTCTATTTTCTATTTTCCGTGATAGCTTGATTATTTGGGGACATACTATAAGCCATTCTTAACTTGCAGCAATTTAACAATATCAAAGACTGTCAAAGTCTGTAGCACAAAGCGTAGGGAAAGTCTGAGAATATAAAAATAAGCATGAAATACAGATGTGATTGCCCGAGGTTCTCAGCCACTGGGGAATGACAACAAACAAGGTTGGTGTGACCCCCTCCCCCACCCCCCCCCCCCCTCCCAAAAAAAAAATGAAAAAAAATAAAAAAAATGAAAAAAAATGAAAAAAATGGGGAAAAAAATGAAAAAAAAATGAAAAAAATGAAAAAAAAAATAATAAAATTACAGGTATCGCTTTCGGCTTATGACGTCAATTTTGTTTTGCTACAATATGTTACAATCTTTGTTTGTTTCTTTCATGAGGGGAAAATGGTCTTGATTGGGACTTTGGAATACATGGCGAAACTCGAAAGATGTTGTCGTTGTTTTCCGTCGTTCATTAGGTTTTTGGAATGTTCGTGTTAGTCATCATGGGCAGGAGTCGAATATTGGGCCTGACAGGTCATCACCTCGAATGACTGAAAGCTGAGTCCCACGGTATAATTCTCAGGCATGGTGATATGCCAGATACACTCCTTGTTCGGATGGTAGTCGTCTGGGTAGTTCGAGCTCTGCAGAGTACCCGAAATCCGCTCGATGTGACCGCCACATATGGCTGTAGAGAACAAAATATTGATCTCACCACAGTCAATTTGACCATAGATTTCCTGTTGGTATCCCTGCACGGTAACACAAAGTATCTATGGTACTGACAATTGGCAAAGGAAATAAGTCTTAACTTCTTCCCAGCTTTACACGGACAAGTGTACAAAATATTCTTGTTTTTCCCCTCGACTAAATTTCATTCTAGTGTTTAATGCCTCTGTAAGCCAATTATTGTGACCATGAGGTTCAAATTTTGTAATACATGTATAAGGTGCTTGGTGAGTTGTCACTTTTTGGTTTTAATAGATTTACCAATTTTATTTCACAGGCATTCATCAAATCAATCTAAAACCGTAGACATAGAAATTCGATTTTGGTACTAAAAAAAAAAAAAAAAAAAAAATCACTTACAATTTGAGCAAGGGTGGCAAAATAGATCAATATCCAATCACACATATTGCATAATTCAGTCATATATTAGAGCTTCGGCGTGTTCTCTATTATACTAAGGTGGGGGGGGGGGGAGGAGGGAACAACTTAGAAACATAACCTTTTAGTATTGTCTCATCACAAAATATGTTATTTAAAAAAAATAATCCTGCAAATAGTATGCGATGCTACACAGTCGGTCGGTGATGCATTAACAAACGACATTCATCCCCAGTGACAATATAATTTAAACCGAAACAGCTCACACCATGAACTATAATTATGGGGACGCTTACCTTCGTAATGCGCTGAAAAGCCCCTGCTGTACCTGTGTGCTGAACTCTTCAGTTCGACCCATAATCGGCTATCGGACGAGAGTATCGGATCGGGTAGAGACGCCCCACAGAATCGACCTGGACACAACGTATACGAGTACATGTATATGATTTGAGGAAAGAGTGCTGTTGAATGTAATGTCAGTACACACATTCTGATTAGCAAATTTTCGAATTCCATACGCTTGACTTGCGATGTCAGGATGTTTGTTGAAAAGTGACTAGTGTACAGTTTTGTTACAGGATCCATGAGGCTTCATTAAATAATTATATTGTCGATTCACATTCATAATAACTTCGGTCATAATTTCTTTTCACACTCAGTAGCACTACACAAAAGCAATAATACTGGATTGATGAATACGAATTGTTTATCACAGTGATACTTTCATATCACGGAAACCTTAAAACTTTGACCTTTGAGAAGTGATTACCAAGCAGTGGCGAGTGTCTCCAGTGACCGTCCCGAACCTCTAGGTAATTATACCAACAGCCGTCGCTCCCCACCAGCTCGAAGCCTGTGAACCTAAGGCTGATCGTCTCTCCTGGTGTCACTGAGATCCGCCACACACACGTCTGGTCGCCGGCGTACCGCCCCGGCCACTCGGGAGAGCTGAAGTTACCCGACGACTCCAGCAGAGTACGACCACACTCTACACAGAGTATAAGACACAGGCGAGCCGGAGAAAGAAGTGTCCGGTTATCAAGTTTCTTAAATTGCTAGTGTGCTTGATTCCGTGTATTTTGTTTCTTGTTTACTAGTAGTTATCCTCCAATGTGTTATAAACAGCCTTGCCTTAGAACCAAGACATTGTCATAGTGAAATGCTATCCGTCGAAACATGCATACATGAAATTAAGTGATTTCAAACAATAATCACTTTGATAGAACCCAATAATGTAAGAGTCACATATCTGAATTTTGGAGTAGCCAAAAACAACAAATTAAAACAAATGTATTTAGGGTAGCATGTAAAATGTTCATCTTAATATTCATTAACGTGTACTGAAAAACGTGCATAAACATCGCGGTCACTCGACAAACGTGAGGCAAAAACACAATCATTACGGTCTATTAAACGTCAAACTGTTTTGTATACAGGAATATATAGCGTACACAGGTTTGTGAGCAAACTGCAGGAGACAACACGCTACTGTCTGCTCATGTGCTTTGTTCGTTGCCAGGAATTAGAATGGAGAGCAAACAGGAAGACAGCTACGCGTTTTCTCCGTAACCGACATCCTTGACCTCCTACACACGTAACGTATCAGTGTCATCGTGTCTGGGCGGCACAACGTCGAATGAAGGCGTCTAGTACATCAGTTGGCTACTAAATATCTAACAAGGGTGTACATAAGAACGGACAGGCTCGTAAGCTAGCTCTGCAATGAGTGGGGAACATTGTATTAAGCAATCCATCTTGGCTGATTCATGAAACTTGATGCTTGCGACATGAGCTCGCTTTCTTCTGGTATCGGATGAGTTGTTGTTTAGCCTGTAATTCAACACACACACACATACACACAGCTCATGTAGGAGGTGCGATGCAGTTTGCCAGAGTGCAGGACCAACAAAGTCAAAAGATTTCAGGAACTTATTTAGACTTTGACAAACAATGAGCAATATAAACAAACAAAAGAAAAGGAAACTGTTCTGGCAAAGCCTTTTGCCTTATCCCTACCAGATGTTGAAAATTCCATTAATGATTGCGAACCAACCATGCAAGCTCCCGCATATTTAAAAAAAGTGTACTCACTGGGGCATCTGTAGAGTTTATTGGCCTGAATGATGTCCCCTCTGCTCAGGTGCTTTCGTTGACCAATTTCAGGACGGACTCCGGAATCGGGATCCTTTCTAGGAAGAATAGTGTCCAGCCAAATCCCGCGGGAAAACGTGTTCCGGGCATAGTGCATGATGCTAGCAAAGTCGTAGGTCTCTCCAAGCGAGTTCACTTCGGCTGCGTCTAGCACTCGGAAGTTATATTCCTGACCTGGGTTTAAAAATGTTATGCATTAAAATTAAAAACAGACATGACATTCATTAAAGGTAAAACAACGTTCTCATATGCCTGCAGAGTGCAGAAACTGTCGATTTTTGCTCTGAAATAGACATAGGCATAAATAAAGAACATGTACCATCGCCGTTGCTCTCCGTATGTGGTTTATACTCGATTATTGATAACCGACAAATCGGGCCATTTATAGCAATATCGTCATAGTATAGTCATAGTAGTAGTATAGTATACAGTAGTATAGTTTCTGGAGGGTTTGGAGGGTTTGGGAAAGTTTATGTTCACTCTTGAGGGGAAACGCGCATACAAGAGAGCGTATCATTAGTGACGGGGGGGGGGGAGGGGATATCCCCTCCCACACGAAAGACCTTTGAGTATTTAGAATTGAATTTCAACGATCTATCACACACTTTGGATGGAATATTTCAAAATTTCTCAATTAAAACGTAGCACGATACTTCTTCAATTGTTGCTCGATTTTCTCATTTACTATTCAAATTATTTGAAATGTTTCTTCCCATGGGGCCTATTAGTATTGACGAATTTCCTTTTATCAGCCTGTACATTGCAATGGTCATGCGGTACTTATTCCGCGTGTTTGCACTCGTCGTTGCTATGTCGGGTGGGCCTGGGCGGGCTTTCGGACTGCCAAGAGCTATTTTTGTCTTATTTTCGATATGGAATTGAGTGTATGAATGTGAAGGCGGCCCGGGTCCATGGTTGGTAATTTCGAGTAAAGTGGACAAAGCTTAATACTTTTGTCATTCATTCTTACACTAAAGCAAGATTTCACTTATTGAATAACTATGAATAATTATGTTAATGAAAACATATTTTTGTGTGCACTACGGAGTTGGGCTGGTCATAATCTGCTGCTTTCGTAGGTCCCTGGCAAATCACTTTTGGTTGGGTGCAGCCATTTGTCTGCATTATTGTGTACCCTTGCACGCATGGTAGAAATAAAGATACTGTAGTTTTCGGCATGATATCCATCGGATAACAATATAGCATTTATAATGAGTTTATGTATTGTGCATTGATGGTAGAAAACATTATAATTATAGTATATCCCTTTATTGTATGTTTGCTAGTACGGAATTACTTGAATATTTGAAAAAAAAAACACAGATAAGTGTTTAAATTATCTGTACCAAAGAAATGGCTTTATATGGTGTTGAAGTAATAATTATGTATTTCATCCATCCTGTGTAGAATTATGTTGCTTTGAGAAATCAATGAATTCTATCATTTGAAAAAAAAATAAAATCTAGCATCCGAGTCTTATGAAAAGCCAATTTGGTATGAACATTTCTTGCGCCCCTCCCCTATGGTCATGGGGAGGGATCTAGTGACCTTCCATTGATTCTTTGTTTAATCATTTTTTCTCTCTCTCTCTTAAAAGGGGATTGAAGAGAAATTAGTCATGTTCTGTTTTGTTCTGTTCGCCGTCAATTTTATTGTCTTTCTTGAAGACTTCCTGGTTTGCATACCCTGACACCGATGACAGTGTAATATTCCCGGATGTCCGCAGACATTTTTCCCATCTTCGCGTCCCCGGCGGAACCTGACCAATGACGAAGCCCAGGACTCTCCCCGAGTCTGGAGCTACAAGGCCGATGATCTGATTGTCCAATTACTTCATGGAAAACTTCATAGAAAAACAGTCAACACGTGTTGTATGTTAACTGCAGCTGGTGTACCTGTCTGAGTTCTAGGAATCTAAAATAGCGGGTTCAGTTATCCATTTTCTAGAGATAAATCGCTTTCTTTCCTTCTTCCTCTCTTTTTTCCCCATCCTTTTGAGTATTCCTCGCTTTTTTCTGTATTTCTCTGTGTCCCCTATGTAATCCTGTCCTTTTATGTCTAGTGGAAATAAAACCTATATGACTTATCACCTGCACATCGATTGTCTGCATATAGATTACTTTAACTTCTCTACGTGTAATGAAGAGATGACTGTCAAAGTCATAGATCGGTAAATAAAATTCATCCGATGCACAAACAAAATGTAAATCAAAACAAAACAAAAGAAAACAAAAGAAAACTGATCATACCTGGTACGATGTTCTGATTGATGATGCCGACGAAGTCATTCCTGTCCGGTCTTGTGTGTTCGTGCCAAAATCCTACCACGTGACCAAGCTCGTGTACGACGACGCCAAATTTGTCGCAGTTCTTACCCACAGAGACCGCTTGTGCACCGTCGCCTTTCCGCCCGACAAAAGAACAACAGCTGCAGCACAAGGGAAAAAAAGGGGGGGGGGTGGTGAGCTTCAATCTAAAGCTCCTCATCTGCAGTGATATTCACGTACACATGAACACAGCCGAAACATTGCGACCTTATATCCCCTTTGCAGACTCGTTATAGATTATTTGATGTACAAATCTTTGGTTGACACTTTCAACTAAACTTTGCTCATCGCTACTAAATTGCAAATGTCTGACATATACTACTCAAAAGGAAAACACATAATGGTGCAATACAACAGGGCTTTTTTTTTTTTTTACTGCCTTACCACAATGTTTACTCATCCATGCAGTTCCATGTTTAAAGTTGTAGTAATTGTACATTATCGCAACCAAACAATTTCGGCAGCTAGGTTTTTGTACTACAGACACAAGAAAAGAGGAGAACGCACAGAGAGAATCAGTAAGACGTCTAAAAGGTGAAGGCTTTAACCCGTTAATCGTATACGGTCAGTACCCTCCACTGGGCAGCATGCCTTCAATTTTGTTTTTGCACTTCCGCCCCCTCTCGTCTTCCCTCGTCACTGTTCCGTTCTGTTTACCTACACGAATATTCGCGCTCACCATGTATGACTATACAGTCCTAAATAAGCAATGCTGGCACTAGGCCTAAATCAACGTGAAATCGTCCCCTTTTGCATTAGGTTCCGTAATTTCATATCATTCATTCTGTGCGGGAGGTGACGCTTGTTTAGAAAATGTCTTGGTGTATTAAGCGTTGCTTATGAAGCCTCCGCACGACTCATCGTGAGGTTGCTTATTTATACGCGAAAATAATATACTCACCCGCAGGCCTGGTAAGTGAAGACTATGTAGTTGTCATGGTTACTGTCCAGCGGGTTCCTCTCTACGAAGGTAATGCAGGTATAATTCTCCCAGTGCCTCATTGCTTGTTTAAACATAGCACGCTGAGAACCTGCGTGAGGTGTCGGTGGAGAAAGAGTAGATATGTGGAGAGATAACATAGAGAATATGAAGATGGGCCAGGAGTAGAGAAAAGTCTAACACAAAATATCAGAGGTGGCTTGTCGGTTGGGCAGATAGATGGAAAAGGAATTGGAAGTGCATCTAGAAACAGCTACATAATAATGTATTGTTACCAACAAGACGTCACAACGAGTTCTTTGGTGAATCCTAAAATGAAAAAAAAAAAAAGAGATAGAAAATCTGTCAATTTCACGTGGTCGTAATAGATAAATAAAAGAGAAGGGAGAGTTATGAGGAAAAGTACAAAATCATTCAGTGGTCACAAGATGGGATGTTCTTCACTGTGAGGCAACCTTGTCTGACTGCCAAAGCTTTTGTTATGGAAACTTCAGTTTCACATCGTTTCTACGTGAATTTGGTCGTTGAGAGAGAAAATTATCATGTACACTAATGTGCCTACGGCACATATTGTAGAGCAGGCCTGCCATCATTATTCATCCAAGAATATCTGATAGATTCCATATAGAGCAATCAGATACGGTACGCTATTTAAATGCATCTCGGTGGGCAAAAACAGTTCCCAAATCAGGGAAAAGGTTTATATTCTCTTATAAAGACTTGAAGAGATTATTGGAGTTGTCAGGAAGCCTTCTGTAGAATCAGAGAGACTTAGCAGCTGTGACATAGTGTGGAACTACATTCCATGACATGCTCTATGTCAACAGAACAGTCACGGGTGTGCGTATAGCCTGGGTAACCCCGTGCAACACTCTGGAGATATGCGACGACACCAGCTTGCCCATTTCTCACTTGTAAACTAACAACTGAGGTAGCATGTACTTGCAGGTCCGCCATGGGCATTTGGGAAAGCTTCGCAGAACGATTGAAGTAAAATGCAAGGACAGTGGACGCTTTCCTCTGGTCCGGAAGTAAAGACACAAACGTTCTGATTACGGTCGTATGCATACCCAGAAGACCACTGACGTTGCCGGTTTGTAGTAGCAACAAGCACCCCGAATCTCAGAAAATGCGCAGACTGTAAAGACGAGCGGAGGGTAGCAATCATATCGTCACAATAAACTCATTTGACACGACCGCTCTCCGTCTTTTATTTTCCTATATCTCTTCATGTGTCTTTTTTGTTTTCGTTTTACTTTATGTTTTGTTTTGCCTTGTCTTATTTCATTTTGTTGTTTCTTTGTTTATTTTGTTCTTTAGTTTTATTTTATTTTGTTTTGTTTTTGTTTTTGTTTTTTAGTGTGAAAGGGCTTGGCCGTTTGAGCATCATGCACTGGTCGGAATGTATCCTTGCAATGATGAAAGACACGAAGACGCAGTATAGAGGGTGGAGTGTCTCCCCGGACGAGGGAATAAGGGGAAGAAGGTCAGAGGTTTTCGACACAGCTCTCTACCAAATATCCTTTCATAGTTCACAAAGCCCTTACCAGGCAGAGAAACATTGTCTTCGTTTAACCTCCAGCAAGGGAAATCCAACGGTTGACTCCAAAAGTATCATTAAACATCCGATCACCCCAATGGAGGTGAAAATCTTGACTTAAACAATCTTTTAAAAAGTCTTTAATACTTCATGGCAAATGCCTTATTCGCAACTTGTCCTATATACTCGTTAGCTGACTTCAATTATCACACTGACTTTCAATACTGGTGAATTTATAGACTCAAAAGTGGTATTCAGTACAATTCCCAGGAGAGAGGTAATGTTGCATTACCTTTGCATAAAACGTAAATGGAAACGTATTTCTTTTATTGACATTCCTTGTTATTTTCGTGTTCTTTTTCACTGCAGACATTTGACAAACTAATACTCATCCAAGTGAAGGTGGAAGGCAAAATGACAAATTAGGCAACAGAAAGGTAAGGTTGGAGTAAGCTCATCCATGTCACAGCAGCACATATTTTGCATTATTTGTGCTAACTGAAATGATGATGATAATACTCATTCTTGCATACATTGCTGGTGTTGTTCCTAGAATTTCTTCCAACGTAAATATTAAAGGAAGAAATAGCATCCCAAGATGCTATGTCAGTAAAGATGACGCATCTGAAACTAAAGTTTAGTCTGTGTATCCACAAATCAAAAGGAGCCTTCGAGGAAATAATCATGGTAATGTTATTGCCTGGGTTGCGCCACAAAAAAGAAAAAGAAAAAAAAGAAGTACGAGCAAGGCACATTCGCAGAGCTCTTTGTCATCTATGGAGACACACAGCAAGAAATATTACCATGAAATGACGACTTCGTAAGCAACCCTCACAAAGTGATTGATTTGAATGCCGAGCTCTGTATTTATGCGCAGATAATACTTAGTTTATAGACATAACATTATCTAAAGCGTTTATAATTTTTATCTCTTTTCCACATTACTTTCATTGCACTTTACTAACATCTCATCTCTTCGAATGTACAAATATAACATACAAAATTCAAGAAAACAAATACACACGTAGAGCAGACGTGCATGAATTCCTAAGTTGGTTACTGAAAAAGATGGTGCTATGATGATAGATAGCTTGAGCTTCGTCTGTACGAGTAACCACGAGAAATACCGATTTGATCCAGGAAGTTCTTGGAGTTCCTATGAAATTGTGCCGATGAACTGGAGCCAAGCCCGGGACCAATCTGCTGTTTAGCACGTTTAACGATCCCCTTACTGATGGTGAAATCCTCGGAATATCAAACACACGGTGACTTCAGGGTATAGAATGTCAGTTTGGCATTGAAATCTCGTGGCAGGAACCCATTGTTATTTTCTATACACGAAAACAAGATCGCTGCGTAGATGAAAAATGGGTATTTGCATCTAATAACATCATTTTACAGAGATTGGTTAATGAAGAGCAGCATTTGGGGAGCAAAATTTGTGGAGAGTATAGAAACCATGACGCAGGTGGTACATCCTCTCTATTTCCGGTTCTTCTATATATCAATGTCACCTGTGCAGACAATAAGGATGAATATTTTGTTGTTTCTTTTTTGTTTCAATATTAAGTTGTTGTTGCTGTTGTTGCTGTTTGTCTCTTGCAACGTGAACGGTAATCTTTTTCACTAAATGGCTCAATTGAGGGTTAGCTTATTCGAGGGCATATTTGTTTATGTGTTGATAAACCTTCCACTTAAATGCAACGTTTTCATTCACACTTTGTGTCCACAAGGCAAAGTTTAATTACCGGCGAATTCTTCACTTTTCTTACAAAACTAACGTATGTATTTTTGCATGAATACAACTAAATCATGGACCTGTGTAAGCCTACTTCTGCCTTTATGTACACTGTAAAAAATGCGACATGCGACATGTTTATGAACTAAACACAGTGTTAAAAATCTAAACACTTTGTTTAACATCTAAACACCCGGTGTGTATAGCACGTGTAAAGTATTGAGAGTTAAAGTGTTTAGCTTGGAGTGTTTAGTTGGAGTGTTTATTCTGGCTATGTCCATATATATGAAGAAGTGTTGGAAATGGTGTGTAAATTGCAATTTCTAGTTTCCTTTTATCACGAGAAAGTGGAAACTGTTACGACATCAAGATGCACTATGAAATAATTCATGTTTTAGGCCTTTCATGGAAATGCCTAATCAATAAGGAAAAAGGATAACCTAAAAATATGTAATACAACTGTAATAAATTTATATTTTGGTTTCGCATGTACAGTTCTATATTCTAACTGCTAGAAAAAAATGGGAGTTGCCTTTGTTAATAATTTCGTTCATGGTTTAGGGCATTACCCAAATGTTTGTTGGTTAGGCCTAAACACTTCTACTGTCAGGGTAAACAGACGCGTTTACATTTAGAACGCCTCGTAAACACGTTCTAAACACCGCACATGTTTAACATAAACACTGTGCTACTCAGTACTCTACAAGTCAGCAGCGCATGTGACATGACGGCCGCGGCCACAACGCACGCAGTGGTGCCCTGTGCGTGCGCTTCTAGCGCACACTCGTGCTATGCATAATTATGACCATAATCAATGCACAATTGGCGGGAAAGGAGATGTGCGCGTACGTCCTGTACGGATGGATCTATCTGATTGGCTGGCTGACGCTGCCCTAGCAGCGTGATGTGCGTAGGCCTACAGTACGTGCGCATTCGTTCGAGGCTGGCTTGGTATCGTCCACTACACTGTCCTTACGACTCGATCGACTGCGCTGCTGCAGTGCACTGACTGACTGTACTGCCGTACGTACTAATACTGCACTAGAGTGGATCCAGCTAAGATGGCGTCGAAGCGATAAAGTTCTAGCCTGGTCGGCCTGCATGAAAGCGGTAAGTCTACTAAGTCTACTAAGTCGGTGAATAACAAGATTTATTGCAAAATTGCCCTCATTTAATGTAAAACTGTAGTAGGCGTAGAAATAGGCTACGCCCTGAAAGATTTTGCTCGTTTGTTTTAGTTTTCTATTTCTAAATCTAACGTTAGAACGGGGAACGCTCTAACTGTAACGTGTTAGTATTGTTAACGTTACAATATTCCTACACTCTACAGATTACCGGTACCGTAGTTATGGGTAAACTCGGCCTAGCGGGTAAACTCACTGTATCTTTAATTTTACGAAGTTATGAAGTATCTTTCATGTGAATGACGATGGGTTAGTGACTATATTTTGAGTGAAATTCAGTTTTATTCCCTGTAAATTCTTCATAACTCAACAGGTGGTGAAAATTGAATGTAAAGCCCATTAGGATGTCTTGGAAAGGGATGCCGATGGCACCAAAGTGGGTGACGATGATGTCCTGATGACTGTTTAAATTCTGCAAGACATTACCTCTGCTGGCAGAGAACGAGGAATGGTGCAGTCAGCAGAGTAAATCAACTGGGGATAGTACATCACTGTATACTACCCATGTGGAAAGTGGAAATCAAGTAAGTACATGTACTCAAAATTGCAGAGCCAAATCAATGAATAATATATACAATTGTACTTAAAGGACATGTAAATGAGTTTCTACAAAATGCAGATTTTAGATGCTTTAAGTTCTTCTGTTTGTTTGTTTGTTTGTTTTGCTTTGGTTTTTTTTTTTTTTTTTGGGGGGGGGGGGTGGGATTACCTACTCCAGACTCCCGAATCCAATCCATTAGCTAAAATGAATATGAAAAATTGATTTATTGCAAATATTGTTGAAAGTGTAAATTACAGATGTGAAAATCTTCACCCAAGAGACAAATGATACAGTAATGGTCGTAACTCTGCTTGATAATGATGATGAATAAGAAAGAAGCAACAACAACAGCAACAAAGACTTGAATTATTTCCAGAAAATTCATCAAAGTAAGTAAACACTGACGCGAGACACTATTAAAGTGCTAATGTGATGAAGGGATTCTGTCATTCCTTTTAATTTGAACTTGCTTATGGATTCAGTCAACTTCTTTGCTATCCATTCATTTTCAGAATCTATGGGAGCAGTTAAGTCCATTGTATTGGAAAGCCAACTGATTTGTTTTCCTTGTGTAATCATTTCTTTTTACCAGCACCAGTACGTCATGGAAGAATTGATCAGGGATCACGCCAAACCTGTCTGGATTAGAATGAAAGATGCATGCGCTTACTATACAACCCGTCTAAAAGTGCAAACATCTGAGGATTACAAGGACATCGCAAGATATACTGATATACAGTATATCTATAGGCCTACATGCCATATGAAGGAAATGAACCATGGATAATAATTTTGAATGTTACTAATTTTTTTCCCGCTAGCCATGTGATGTCTCACATCGTCATGATGCACTACAGACCTATTAGGAGGCATCCCACCTGTTAGAGCAACCTTTCTATGGCTTTTTTTTTTTTTTTTTTTTTTTGGTCTTCAATGACAGTGTGCATCTAAACCTGTATACTAGAATAAAGTAAATCATATGGGGGATGATAGGGTTTTGTATGCGATGGGGCTTCAGTTCTCCGTGTGTGTATTACATAATGACGAACCTCTAAAGAAATATGAAGGTAGGGGGCCTGGATATAATTCGAAGAGGAATTCAATGCTTATTTGATGAAAATTGGTTTTGAAATGGCAGGGATATCCAAAACAAAGCGATTCTATTGTCCTCTGTGCTTACGATAATGGTCACCTGCATTCTTATTGCTCATAGATATGTGTAATTGTCTTTTTTAACAGCTGGTACGTAAAATTATAATTTTATCTAACATGTAAAGACACTTGCTCGAAATCGTTTTGCACTATTAAGAAAAACAATTTTATTCACTTCATTTTATTCATCAACCAATGTCCTTGTAATTCACTGTTAAGGTATTACTCAAGAACTTTGTTCGATTGGCTTTCTGTTATATTCTAGTGCAAAAGGAATAAAAATCAAAACAAATCAAATCAAAATATCAGCCATTTCATTTTTTCCCCTCAAGTGCTTCCAATCAATCAGCAGATATTTGACGCAAATAAGAGGCCAGTAGTTACATTTGTTTGGAATTCTTTGCAATTTTCTTGTAGACCTGATAGGAAATGCAGTATTCGGTAGTTAATATTTTCTTTCTGAGATATTCTTGAAATCGGTCACATTGAGAGAGGTATTAGAAATGTATTACAACATGTATGGAGAATAGGGAGGAGTCTTGCAACTGACTGACAAATTGACAAGGGAGGAGTCTTGCTGATCACATCGCGTGTTCATGACAGCCTTGCATACCCTCCCGCCTCCAGTTGCAATGCATTATTTTTTCTTTGTTCATATCCTCTTGTCTTTACAAAAAAACTCTGCTGTGTCGAGATTGAAAGTAGCCCTCCATACCATGATTATGTGGAGTATGATGAGACTGATTAGATTCTAAGAGACTATTCATGTATACCCATTGAGTTTGACTTCTTTCTCCAAGGTTCTAGCAAGGTAGAAGTTTTTTCTCACTCACCCCTTGAAATCCACTAACATTCTGATATTTCTCTCAAAATAGCAAAAGTGAAAAATCCATACAGTACTGTTAGCCTACATGTACTTTCAGTGATCGTCGCAGTGAAAAGAACAATATCATGTATGTATTTAAGTTCCATTATTGGTACTGATCAGGGATTGCAGATGTTCACCACAGGCTAAATACAGTGAAAACATTTATTTATTTATTTATTTATTTATTTATTTATTTATTTATTTTTGGTCTCCTTATGATGGAGTGCATCATCTACACTCCCTGATCAGTACCAATACGACCATAGTGTTTTGCATGGTATAATTTGCCGTGAGTTAATCTGGTTCGGGTACACCCCAAAGCACTTTGCCAATAATTGATGCAATCTTCAAGGTCGGCATGGATTTGTTCACAGACTGCAGTTATGTTCCTGGAGGTGTTACATACATGTCAAGCTTCCGAAGTGTTGAGTTGCAATTCACAATCAACAAGTTTATTAGTTTGTTTTACAATACTATTAAGAATTAGTTCTGAATATAGTAGAAAGACGGCAATTCTTGAAAGTAGGCCAAGAATTACATGTGACTGAAAATCAATTGTTAAATGCAATATTTTTTTCCCTCCAAAATGAGTTGTGTGCCATTTCCTGCATATACAAACTTTACTGTGTGTAGGAGAGAATTTCATTTACGTCTTCGTGTACAGGCCAGTGACTCCCAGGTATCTTGCATTTAACTCAGTATTGTGTCGTATAGCAAAACATGGCAATATTTAAAGGGGAAATCCAGTCCAAATACAAGTTAGTCTGATAAGAAAGAGTAAAATATTAAGAGTTCATTGGTAAAATTTTAATTGAAATCGGATGTAAAATAAGGAAGTTATGACATTTTGAAGTTTCGCTAATTTTTGAAGAAACAGTTCTTGAATGGTTGATATGAATATGCAAATGGCAACGTTGGCATGTCATTCCCTCACAACTTACTTAAATTCAAGTTTTTCATTCAAACGCAATTATTCCCGAGGCTCAAGTCCTGATATATCTAACTGATTACTTTTCTGAAGTTATTCAACCAGCAATACCATAATATTTCACATTTCATTAACATAAACATTGCATTTCATCATTTTTTTGTACACGATCAACGGAAAATTGTGAGGTTATGGCATGGTCAACTCACTCATTTGCATATTCATATCCACTTTTAACTGCTTTGAAGAAATTAGCAAAACTTCAAAATTTTATAACTTCCTTATTTTTCGTCCAATTTCATTAAAATTTTTACTGTTAAACTTGTAAGATTTTGCTCTTTTTTATCAGACTATCTTATTTATTGGACTCGATTTCCCCTTTAAAGGATTTCAACTTATTATTCATCAGATATTGCCCAAGCTTTGACTGATGTTTTGATAACTTGCATTCAGAGGTAAATTCTGGGTAAATTTAATTCTATATAATGTTATGCGTTTATCTCATTCCATGCAAAAAAAAAAGTGGAAACAATCCACTTTACATTAATAAATACATGGGAATTAACATACATGATGATATGTCTCATTTAAACACGTAGAAATTAGCATGTATGAGTGTATGATGTGTAAACATGTCTCATATAAACACGTGGAAATTACCATGTATGATGCGTAAACATGTCTCATATAAACACTCAGCATGTATAAGGTGTAAACATGTCTCATATAAACACTGAGAAATTGCGATGTTTAATATGTAAACATGTCACATGTTTAGTGTATGCAATTTTGTGATCGATCTAAAAATCAGACATGTGTTCTGAGAATAAACACTAAAATGGCAAATAAACATGTCGCAGTGTTTTTAATCTGTCACAGCGAATAAACATGTCGCAGTGTTTACATTGTAAACAGTGCGTCATGTTTATTTTTTGTTTCAGTGTTTAGATCTTAAACATTGTGGGTGATTATGTGACTGTGCGGTGTTTAGTATTTAAACACTGTGAGTGATTATGGTGTAAACGTTTGGTGTTTAGGCTATAAACAGAGCAGGTGTTTAGTTTTTAAACATCAGAACCGTTTAAAACATAAACATGTGTGTGTGATAAACACCTCGGGTGTGCTGAAAATAAACACAGCATGTGTTTAGTTCCTAAACATGTTTAATAAATAAACGCGTCGCAGTGTTTTTAAACTGTCACAGAAAAGTGTTTAGTTAGGTGTTTAGAAACTAAACAAATTTTTTACAGTGTATGAACACATACATGTGCGAAAGTATTTGTATAACATTCTTTTTTTTTATAATCAATAAGTACACTTTCTACCTACGTGATGTTTATAAATCAGACAGAAAGTTCCGCAGGAAAAGGGATATTTACGTATGGTATTTCAAAAGATGATTCAAAGGCAAGAAATTAGTGATCAGTAGCTATAGCGCCTTGTGTAGCAATTCCATTTATGTCACTGAGTGCTGAACAGTGCTTTCTCGGCGCTTGTGGCGGACCAGACGGGAAATTTGCTGAGTGATGTCTTGCGGGTTTGCTGATTTCTGGCGAACACTACTGTGTATTATCAGCACACTCCCCGTTTTGTTTTGTTTTTTGAGATAATAATAATGATGATGATGATGATGATAGTAGTAGTAGTAGTAGTAGTAATAACAATAATAATAATAATAATGATAATAATAATAATAATAATGATAATAATGATAATGATAATAATAATAATGATAATAATAATAATAATAACAATAACAATAATAATAACAATAATGATATACAATTAATAATACAGGGTACTTGTAATACCCCTTACCATTCTGTCTGAGTGCTCAAAATTAACGAGAAATTCCTTACACACATAAACAGGAAAGAGAACATTTATAAAGAACTTATAGTTGGGATTTTTTCTTAAATTATACAACCATGTTGGGCAAAGATCCTGTAATGATAGGAACACTGTGGTAGAGTGGATGATTATCCGGTCTCGTAAACAGGAAATCCTGGGTTCGACTCCTAGCCAGCGCGCTTTTATCTATGGACAGGAAGTTTTGTCTCTTGTGCCACAGACTATAACAGAATACCTAGCAACGCTATAGGATAACGGCATGGTCCTGTATGAAAGAACAGTACGCACACTGAAGAGTCTACTCCGGGCAAATTCAAAGCCGTTTCATTAGTAATCAATCGGCTAATCTGCCAATCTGGTAGACCTAATCAATCTGCTAATAACAATTAATATCATGAGTATTGGATGACTGGTATCGTTATCATCATCATGACAACGATTCGTAGTGCTAGGAGTACAGTCAGACTACACAGTAGCATGCTAGCTCTGAGAGCGGGGTGAAAGAGAAAGGGGCGGGGTCAAAGTATCCGTAAAACACTGTGATTGACAAAGCAGATTCGTTGTTGAGCGTAAACCCACCTGTGAAGTTCCCATCTATCTCGTAAGGTATGACTGCATCTGTCCACTTTCGCTCCGCCCTTGCCGTCACTGCCCTTGTGTGTCGACGGTGAATTTCATCTATCGATCGCCTTTTTACTGGAAAGTAATCATTCGGAATATTGAAAAAAAAAAGAAAGAGAAATTATCAATCCGTCACATCTCAATGAACAGTCGGGATATACATGCAGTCAACTATAAAGCGTATATGACATGATATTAAGTTGTCAATAAAGGTGTCAATACGTGTCAAGTATAGACCTTTAGTCTATCACTTAATGTCAAACGCTATCGGTAGGAAGTTGTTGGAAGTGATGAGAAATGGGAGAATATCTTAAAGTGCAATTCCACTCATCAATACTCCAATTATTCATTTAGAAGGATACAAGCTAATCTCACTTATTTCTGCAAGTTTCGTGCAGGTCAAAGGAAGACTTTTGAGGCCAATGATATAATCATCATCTTCTTTGCAAAAATCGCTGCGACTAATATCCTCGTTGCTTGAAAACATCTCAGACTTTGAACTGCCAACAGCTTTTTTTTTTTAATCGAATGTGCCGATGAAACTTTGACCATTTCATTTGTTTTATTTCACTCTTTTATCAAACTAAAATATACAGTAGTACAAGGCAGTAAGAAACGTGCGTGTATTTCAGCTGACACATTGGCCCTTTCACCCATCGTATGGAGAAATGTCGTTCTGTAGTTCTATTGACGCTTGGAAGAACATTATAGAATAACCTTCTTGCGTTGGGGCTCTCGAAAACCGTATCTTACGGTGAAATGTAATTAGATGTGTAGTTGTTTTCAACAGTATTTATAATTGAAATAATCAATGTCTGGAAGACCTCTAAGTGACTAACATCATGTGATTATTCCTCTAAATATTGTCTAGTGATGTGCTGCTGTCATGGAACCGAGTAAATTTCTTGCAAGATTCTCCTCTAGGCAAATACTCCTTAAATAATATAAAATAAATGGAGTCATCCCACGAGCCCGACACCGACGAGTCATACGGCCCACGATCTCGCCACTAAAAAAAAAAAGGTCCATAAGTCATACAACCCATGAGCTCAACACTGCAGGCAAAAAGGCCCATGAGTCCGACAGTACGCAAACAAGGCACACGAGTCTCACACTAGGCATAAAAAGACACGTGAGTCCGACACTAGGCAGACAAGGCCCACGAGTACGACCCTAGGCACAAAAAAAAGGCCCACGAGACCGACATTGATAATCGAAGAAAAAAATTTACAGCTTGGAAAAAAAAAAACTCATTGAAAAGATGTAAATTCTGCACTATATAGAAAAGAAATGCATGTCTAAGCAAACATAAGAATTATGCAGTCATGCAGTAGGAAATCATTTCACATATTGAAACTATCATCCATAATTCATCAAGTTTGTGGGCAGAATCAGAGCAATTTGCCATTTATTTTTGTTCTCCACTGGCATCTTCTCTCTCCTGAAATTTTCGGGGAAGCGGCAAAAAGCAGCTGAGGGCTCTGCGTTGGTCTGAGTCGCCATGAAGGGTGTGACACATATGTTTAATTCGGCAATTCTCTGTGCGGCTCACCAGACACATGAAGAAATGGAGTGGTTGCTGAAATCACTTAGCTGTTCACCTGTCAAAACCGCCATTATCACCTCATTTTTGTTTTGAAGGGGCCCGCGTGAAAGGGACTCTTGAGTGTATTAACATTGTAGTGAGGACTCTACGAAAAGGCAGTAGTGGTACACAATGCTCCAAATACGAGTTACACGTCTGTTAGTTGCCTTATTATTTTAAAGGCTTTGAACCCTTTTCTCAGGGCATTCCCTAATGACCTAACTACTAATATTATGACGCTGTGACGATTGCAACCTTTGGCATGGAATGTTTTCCATCTCTCCTTTCATTTCAATGTCACGTTTAAAAATCTTGAAGTCAACTCATTCTCATGTCGCATCTCACATAGCTGAAGTTGTAGAAACGAGAGATTTTACCTATATCTCACATCATCACACAGCCACATCAACTATACGATAGCGGAAAAGATCAAGAGAAATCATCTTTCCTCCAGAGGTTGCATCTGGTTCCGATGTTTGGCAGAACGGGACATATCCAGAGTTCTGAAAACACCAGAAGGTTGTGCTTGACGAAAAAAGCCATCCCTACAATCCATATGGTGTAACAGACATTAGTTGACCAAAGTGTTCTGACACAAGTAGTTTTACATGCGCGAAGCGCATTAATTGTACCTGATTTCAATTAAGAAGGCATAAAGTCGAGGCGCTTTATGCCGCTCTAACGATGAGTTCTGCATTTGTCATTCAACGAAATAATTCCTTACTTATGCCGGTTGAATAGGTCTAATGATATGGCAGTAGATTTTCTCTTGCAAACGTCTAAATAATTTTCGAGAAACTGTCCTGCATTGTAAGACATCGTGAAACAATCACTTGGAGAGATGGGTATTCCTCGATTTTAAAGGAGTAGGCCCTATTTATCAATTTCGAAAGAGTAATTTATAGCGTATGCGCATAGCGAAAAAAAAAATGAGATAAAAATTGTGAATGGGGTACACTGTATATAAGAAAGTCGTGGTTATCCAAAACAAACAAACAAGAAAAAAACAAACAGCTGTCCGTAGGTCATTTAACATGTCATGGTCATTCAATGCGTATTCCTATGCTGTTGTCCTGGTCACGTATTGCTGAAGACATGGCACGATATTGCTTATAAAACGTTTGTGGCTGATTTATAATTCACTTCTTTATCTTCTTCTACAAGTATGTTTGTTTGAAGACTCTGCCGTTGTTATACCAGGGAGGTGCTAGAGAAGGAGAGACAACTACTGCTCTCCTTTGAAGTCACCGCCGAGAAGTTATGCGTTCAACTATACAGGTGTTACCCATGTGCTTTGACAAAAGAGAGCATCAATAATCGGGACTAGCGCTCTCACATCTAGAAATACTTGCCCCTACTGCAATTCGCTCTCTCTTTCAATGTGATGGCAACAATGAATTTGTGTGCCTTGAATCGGAGCAGCGAATCAAAATGCAGTGCAAAACGGACAATTTTAACAGCAAATAGTTTAAAAGCACGCTGGAACACGCTTTAGCGGAGTACTTTATTTGAAATATCAAAATATACCAGATTAAAAGATAGAAAACTAACATGCGGAAATGTGCGCATTATAGAAAAATATTAGGTTTTTAAGAGGGCCTAATTTTCATTTCATTTCGATTTGCGCTTTACGAAGAAACTAGAAATACATGTTAATAATATTGAATTCTTTCCTAAACTATTCTAAATCAATTCGAGTATTTCCTTTAAAATTTTACGGTGAAATAAAGCTTGTAATTCAACGAAAGGTGAAATGCGCTCTTCGTCTTCGAACTTCGTCTTGCAACTAGAGCGGTGCCGAGCATGTAAAAAGCGTAGTGGAATGCTAGACATCCCATTGTAACGCCTTGAACCCAAGCATGTGTTTGCATGAATTATAAAGAGTTGCCACTCCATCTCTGTAACACCTCCCTGGTTATACCAACGAAATTTTGTTCTCGGCCTACGTATAGGGGTAAGAGTACACACAGTTGTTAATATAATGTTATATCAATCTGATAATTTTGTGTCAAATATGATGATTTTTGTGCAAACGACGTCTCAATAAGTAACATGGACCTCCCAAGACACTGGCAACCATATACGAGGTTGAATAGGGACCTACTGACGTTCTGACGGTCGTATTATGCGACCTCGGCGTTCATTTTCTGCTCGTAAGCATTACTGTCCAAGATAGCTAACAGAAGTGGGGTCTGTTTCATGAAGTCATCACATAAGAGCCTTTACGTTTACAAATCTCAGAATGGCCAAAGACGCTCACATGTAGCTATGAGAGACTCTCGAATCCATTTCACGAAGTCTCTCATATTAGATTGTCTAATGAGCGTAAAGTCTCTCATAAGACTTTCATGAAACAAACAACTGGCCTGGCGGCTTACTCACTATATAATCGTTGCAGTATCATAAGATCGGTGAACGCACCCCTTGTGTTTCCAGCTATCACATTTTGATCCTGTGAACATACTCCACTTACGTGTCCTTGAGTTGACAGGAATGACAGACGAAAGAAGTATATGGCTCACCATGATGATTTGCTTCTCTATTTCTGTGCCGCTCCTGTAATATCCTCCTCTGTAAGTGTGCCCTCGATGTTCTAGCGTACATCATCTCTCGGGCGTAGTCCTCGTCCGTGAGTGCCGCATCACCGAGGAAACCAGCTGGAAAGGGAAGAAATCAAGGTGGGTCACTTCTCAACATAAAAGATGGTATATCTTTACAGATTTAAGTGAATCGTCGGCTCTAACAATGAAACGCTATCACAGCCTATACTAAGCATCAAGATTTGTAAGAAACTTTGTAAATCAGAAGTATTTGATAATTGTGGTGAGACGTTCTTCTTGGAGAGCAAATAGAAGCATACGTAACATGCATGTGCGCTCATCTCCAACATAGCGTTATACTTACGCAGCTTCCAAACCGTGGACTCACTTCCATTAAAAATCAGGAAATCCCCAACTGTAGCATTCTCTAAACTCACGCAACTGTTCATTACTGTTAATCATTAAATCAGAGGCTCTTGCAGCGCAGAGAACCTTAATCAGGCCTATATAGGTTTTGCGCTTTACAAATTGATAAATAACGGTATCATTATTGTGTTTATTAGCTTTATTATTATCATTGTCATTGAGTGATTGATATAAATTGTGGTCAAATATCTGTCATGGACATGAATTATTTGATTGTGGTCCATGTTCACGGGGTAAGCTTGCTATAAAGCAACTCACAGCCCCTAAATGAAGCCCGCATTCCATCTACGTAAATTTTCTCACAAAAATACCCATCTCATTCAGTGTTTCAAATACTGTATGATTCTGGTACAAAATTCTCATAACCTCTTCATCAGGAATCAGCATGTAGATCAAGTCTAGCAATATTCTTCCCTGCTCACTTCAGGAAAAAGCAATGATGTCACACCAATGTGCCAGAGAGCGACCCAGTCGATTTGTTTATATTCGAGCTGTCATATCCGTTTGATGACTTGCGACTATCAATAGTGAGCAGACGATATCGACATCTTGTTTTCGCACGACGTGTAAATTGGGAATTGAGAGTTCCCTAACTCATCGTATAGAGGGGAACTGCACTTAATAGGATCTTTCACATGTATCAGCAATGGAAGACTCCACATAGTCTACAGTATCAACATGTGCCAATTGAACAGACACGTGTGTGTGTGGGGGGGGGGGGGTAATCATCATGAGGTGCCGTTTTTCAATAACGAATTTCAGATGAGGTATCATTGACCTTGGTCTTCATCAGTCTTTCTGAAAAGTGTGTATTGTTTATTAATGGCTAATAATGGCGCAATGAGTTGTTGTACGCAAAATGTCTAACATTGTTGGAATTACTGAAATGTAATCACCGATTCGAAAGCTCATTTCCAGACTGATTGATTGATTTTTATGTAGCAGTTAGCAAAAAGTGACTCTCAGTGGAGCGTGATTACAGGAATTCGAAGAGATTTAAACCAAATTTTACCCTTAACCCATGACGAACAGATGTTTTAATGTGTTAACGCAGCAATATTCTTTTCTAGAGCAAGATGCAAACTTAAAGCATATTTTGCTCATCAACACGATACCGTGGAAGTTTATGGGATGTTGACATTATGACGGTATTCACTGGACAAGATGGTGAAATTCGATATTAAAGGCGGCTGAATGCAAAATAAGAAGGACTACGCACGTGCAGAGTGTATGCTGCCACAAATTCCAACCGCCGTCTAGGCCGGTGGGGTTCTGGGTCCGGCTCCTTGGCCGGCCCACTTGGGGGAGTACTTAAAGCCACACCAAGAGGTGGCGGCAGGGAAATTAGTCTCCTTTGGTTTGACAAATTGTCTCCATTGGGGCTGCTGGTAAAGCAGTGAAAGAGGTAGGAGGTCCGAGAAGTCCTAGGCGCGCTAGTAGGCCTATACGCTGACACTTCCTTGGTCGAACAGGGTCGTCTACTCAGGGGCGTCACCAGCTTTTTTTCAAGGGGGGTGCGTTTTGACACTAAATGTAGCGCGATTTTTTGGACAGACATTTGGAATATAGGAAGCTCTCAATCCCCAGACTTTTTTTTTTAGGGAAACCAAGCGGGGAAAGGGCACCGGCGTAGCTAGGATTTCATCTTGGGGGGGGGGGGGGGGGGGTGTTAGTATGCGAGGGAGCGAGCAAGGTGGGGGGGGGGGAGGGTGTGGAAGTCCCTGTTGTCTCCACTCCTCCCACGGTGAGAACTTTTTGCATTTTGATGTTGTAAATGGTGCAATTTGATGCAGTTTTTTTACGTGTTTTTATCGACTTGAAACAGTCCCACTTGTTTAAGGTAGCAGTACATTTTGATGGAAATTGTTGTTGAACAATGTGCCCATAAATCATATCATTTCAATAAACTTCTTGTATTGATTCTTACACTGATGTCATGAACGCGACCGAGCCCGAGCAAGCGGAGCGAGCGAGGGGGAAGATGTGGGAGGGATCCAACCCCCCTCCCACGGTTAGAACTGAAATTGCATTGTGATGTTGTAATTATGGTGCAATTTGATGCTTGTTTTTGCTTGTTTTATCGACTTGAACCAATCCCTCATGTTAAGGTAGAAGTATATTTTGATGTAGATTATTATTGAACAATTTGCCTATAGAATAGTATCATCCCAATAAACTTCCTGTTTTAATATTTACACTGAATTTCATGAACGCGGCCAAGCAAGAGCGAGCGGAGTGAGCGAGGGGGAGGATGTGGGAGGGAGTGCCCCCCTCCCACGGTGAGCACTTTTTGCATTTTGCTGTTGTAAAGTGTGCAATTTGATGCAGGTTTTTTTGCGTGTTTTATCGACTCGAAACAGTCCCACTTGTTGAAGGCATCAGTACATTTTGAAGTAAATTGTTATTGAACAATTTGCCTATAAACAGTATCATTTAAGTAAACTTCTAGTATTAATTCTTACACTAATGTCATGAACGCGACCGAGCCCGAGCAAGCGGAGCGAACAAGGGGGGAGGTTGTGGTCCCCCCTATCAATGGATTATGGAATGACGGTGTGAAATGAAAAATTACTGGCAGCAACATCAGGAAAATTGCATAGCAATTTAACGCGAGCGAGCGGAGTGAGCGAGCTTGAAAATTTTGACACTTTACAGTAAAAAAAAAATGCCGTTTGTAGCTATATTTTTTCGCTTTGGAATTTAAGGGGGAGGCGCACCGGGCACAACTGCTGGCAATTACTGGCAGCAACATCAGGTGAATGACATAGCGATTAGATGCGAGCAAGCGAAGAGAGCGAGCTTGAAAATGTTGACATTTTACAGTCCAAAAACTGCCCTATGTAGCTATATTTTCGCTTTGGAAATAAAGGAAGGGGGCGCACCAGACGCAACTGCCGGCAATTACTGGCACCAACATCAGGAGAATGGCATAGCGATTAAATGCGAGGGAGCGAAGAGAGCGAGCTTGAAATGTTTGACATTAACAGTCCAAAAACTGCCATTTGTAGCTATATTTTTTCGCTTTCGAAATAAAGGAGGGGGCGCACCGGGCGCAACTGCCGGCAATTACTGGCAGCAACATCAGGAGAATGGCATGTGACAATCAAATGCGAGCGAGCGGAGCGAGCGAGCTCGAAAATTTTGACACTTTACAGTCCAAAAGCTGCCGTTTGTAGCTATATATTTTTCGCTTTGGAGATTAGAGGAGGGGGGGGGGGGGGCATCGGGCGCACCGGGCGCAACTGCTGACAATTACTGGCAGTAACATCAGGAGAATTGCATAAAGATTAAATGCGAGCGAGCTTGAAAATTTTAACATTTTACAGTCCAAAAACCGCCGTTTGTAGCTATTTTTTTTTTTTTGCTTTCGAAATTAGGGGGGGGGGGGCATCGGGCGTAACTGCTGGCAATTACTGTCAGCTAATGACATAACAATTAAGCTTGAAAGTATTGACATTTTATTTACAGTCCCAAAACTGCCGTTTGTAGCTATATTTTTTCGCTTTGGAAATAAAGGGACGGGGCGCAACGGGCGCAACTGCTGGCAATTACTGGCAGCAACGTCAGGAAAATGGCATTACGACTAAATGCGAGCGAGCGGAGCGAGCGAGCTTGAAAATTTTGACATTTTACAGTCCAAAAACTGCCGTTTGTAACTATAATTTTTCGCATTGGAAATTAAGGGGGGGACGCCCGTTGCGTCCCCCCACTCCTCGATCCGCCACTGGTAGTCCAGGGTGTGGGTTTATGTTCATGACTGGGGGAGGTATGACCAGCGAGGTGGCATCGAAGTGACCAAGCAGGGGAAGGATGTCCAAAATCTGCACTTTAGAGCATCCCCTAAGTGTGAGTGTTTGTTTGTGTGTATGTATTATATACATGGAAAAGTTAGGAATTAGCCCAGGTCAAGTCTTTTTATTGGCAATGCAAGACATTTTTATATAGACTAGTATGTAAAGCAACACTGCAAAATCAATGATCTAGCTTTGATACAACAAAGCGTAAGGTTAAAGGTGTACATTCTACATCACATTGCGCAACATTTAATTGCACCGACTCTGTTTGCCGTTCGGATGTTCTGAGTACACTGCGCACATCCTGCTTTATGCAGAATGTCAACCAGGAATCACGCTGAATCACAATCTTTTGTCGGCTCCGGGCATTTTGAACAATGTTTCACACTATATACCTCTTGAATTATGGTTAAAAGAAATCATAGGAAAATATATTATTTCTTGATCACCATTTCATGTCGATTTCAAAAGCAGTTTACTAACCCTTGAATTACCTTTTTTTCTTCTTTTTTTTAAACCAGCGGATGGGGGAGGGGGGGGGTTCAAACCCCCTCCATAGCTACGCCACTGCTTTTGGGTGAAATAATTGGACATATTTCTAACAAAAAAGCAAGAATTTCTTTTCATCGCGGGAATTATGATTATGTGGGGTGGGGCAAATGGTGCGCTTGCCTTCCAATATTTTTATGGGGGCACCACTTTTTTTTTTCTTTCAAAAGCAAGAAAAATCTTCTCATTTACTAATTTTTAAATATTGATTATGGGGTGCAAAATTATAATATGCTTGCTCCTCCAATATTTTGATGGGGGCATTTTCTGTCCAAAAAAAAAAAAAAAAAAGGTAAGAAGGAATTCTTCTCGTCTCTGGAATTATGGAGGGAGGTGGGCATTTTTTTATTCTTTATTTTTAATGAGGCTAAGGCTCGCACTTGGGCTGGCAATATGGATTGGTCAGAAGTAACGTACATAGACCCTATACTAACTTGTAAGTAGCACACGTAACATGCAAACGTGTACGTGCTCCGTACCGTACGGATGTACAGTACGGTCGATAAATAGTAAACACTGTATAGTAGTAGATATGTATAAAATCAGTGCTGCCAGAGCCAGGGGTGCGAATTGTTTTTGCCCACGAATTTGTTGTCCCTGGTGCAAAAAAAAAAAATAAATAAATAAATAATTATTTAGCGTCCGGCGTTGATGTCGCTCTCAGACTGATTTTTTTTTTTTTTTTTTTTTTTTTAAGGGGCTGAAGGGGGGTGCGTTCGCACCCAACGCACCCCCCCTGGTGACGCCCATGCTACTCCGTACCACTGAGAGCCGTCAAATTCCACCAAATTCAGTGTGGTACACATTTAGTCCGTAATACGTCACATCACGTAAAATCAAGACCACCATTACCATCATCACCACCACCACAAAAGACAAAAACAAACAAGCAAACAAACAAACAACAACATGTTTTTACAGTTGACGTTCTATATATGGACTTACATCAGGTGCCACTGTACGGCTCTTCTAATTTTCCAAACAAAGTATTAATGACATGAATTTAACATGCCGTTTTTCAATAAGAATAATGACGTCAGCCCATATTTGAACTTCTTTTGTGTAGACTTCAACGGCGTTCATACAGTAAAAACATTTTCACACACAGCTATCATCTATAAGGCATCGTAATTTGGACTTTTTTGGACTAATTTTGGACTTACTTGCTAGTGACATAATGTTAAAGGTAATAATATTCTTCCTGTCTTCTGAATGACGTAAGTCAAGTTCTATTCTATTATGTTTAAAAAAAATCACTCGTGTGTTCAACAGCTCTTTCTGCACTCAGAGGATCCATTTATTATGTTCGGGGTAAATTCCACTCTTGAAAGAGTTTGAATAGTTCTCATTCATGTCTGTCTGGTCATGAATGATAACGATGATAAAGGAAGACGTGAATCATCAATCTTGCTTTCTCCTTTGTTCAAAATGCATTTCCAGTTTGAGTATACAAGGTAAAACTCAGAACAGTTCCGATGCTTTACCAGTGACAGTGAAAAATAGCGATTGTTTTCATTTCCTTTCTCCTCTCTGGAAAAGTTGTCGGGTGTGAATGTCAAAAACTTGTAAACCAAGTCGACCGGAAGCTACAGAATGTGGCTATATTCAACTGAATACTGAACCTTGCAGCATTTCTGGTGAGGCAGTATTTAACTTCTTGTCATTCTTTCAATAGGTTTTGGGGTTTGTTCTGTTTTCCATTTTGTCCACTATTATCGATTTTGTGATAATCATCAGAGATATAGCTACAGCATAAACTACCTGTACATTCTAATCAATTGCCTTTCCTGAAAATTCCACGTTTCCACCACCTACTCATCACAATAAAAGCAAACAACGTAAATCCACGACATTTTGACTACCGGTCGAGCAACTTGTTTTGATTAAAAACAACGTCATTGTGAGAAACTATATTTTCACTACACTTTACATTGCCCTTCTTTGCATATCTGCTTAAGCAGACTGACACGACTGTGCGTGACGTAACAGAATGGTTGTACGTCATGTGACTTAGAATAATAAGGTGACGCGCATCTGGTTCAAAAGTTCTATTGTCTCCAGCTCACTGTCAAAAAAGGGTGATAGTGTCCTTATCTACGGGACCATGGTTCAAGTTTTTGGTATACTAGTCATCTTAACAACATCAGGACTTAGCCATAATCCCTTTACTGTGTGTGAATATCCTCATTATTTCACATCAGTATTATCATCATCACATTGAAATATTTTGATGTTAAATTGGAAATCGATAGGCCCTAACTGATTTGTAAAAGAAAAACAAAATCTACGGCCGATTCCCACTTTGGGTGTGCACTAAGATAGTGAATCATGTGACTATCTGGGAATTCCCCTGAGCTAGTAGAAATCATTTGCATGACTATTTTGCTATACTTTTGTTTCTCTGTCAGTGAGTGATATTCTGAGCCCAATGACAGCTGTTTACGGAGGTTACCATAGGCGAAGTCTCTCTTTCCATCTTTCATGACATTAATAACACTTTAAAGAGGACCATCCTCCTATTGCCCTTTATGATAATCAAGTTGGCCAGTGATTGAACAGTACTAAAGTATCCAGCTTACAAAGTTCTGCTCATGATGTGCTCCTTGAAATATAGAGGTCTCCAATCAAAGACTAACGAACCGAGTATGAAAATTGTATCGAAGCTCCATCTGGTTTCTGGCAGTGTTTACGAACTTGACCTTTGACCTCAACATGACACCTGGGGCCATGGTTGCCATTCATGCAGAATCGTTCACTCGTGGGTTTCTATCTGCGTGAAATGAGAGCGGGACGCCGCTGGCTTGCCCGCCCCGTTCACCTGTACAACGGTTACCAGGAACAGCCGGGAGAGAGAGAGCGATGCTCAAGCTCTGAGATCGGGTCATGGCCCGCTGGAAGTCGTATGTCATCTCCAATCTGCCATCACATACTCTTCCTTATTTTCCTTAGCCAGTCGTCGTCCCAGAATGTGCCCGTGCGGAAGTGCAGCCCACCTGTACTTTGATGGCTGACCCCAATCGCTTTACAACATTTTGCTGATTAGACCCCATTTCCTCTGCTGTTGTCGACACCTGAAGTAACTTTCCATCAGCTATCACCCTGGTGTCCCAACGGAGACCCAGCACTCTGCACATGGTTCGTGCTCGTCACGCCGTAATGGCATCTCTAAAAAATTAATTGGGAGTTCATGTTTTCTTTGATCGCGGAAAGAAGCTCAGATAATCCTTTTTTTTTTCTCGAAAAATGATACAATGTATTGTCTTGTCTCGAGCTTCGCCCTCCCGCTTCTGTATTGGTTTGGTTTTGGTTTCCTCATTTCAGTCTATAGTGTACATAACGAGAAGCCGTCACATAACTAGAAGCCGTCAGGTTCAGATACCATAATATTGGCCAATCATAATGTGTGCGCATGTCCGTGCGTAGGATCGAGTGCATGGATATGGATATGGATTATGGATATGGATATGGATATGGATATGGATATGGATATGGATATGGATATGGATATGGATATGAATATGGACATGGATATGGATACGGATATTGACATGGATATTGACATGGATATGTAATGTATATTATGGATATGGATATGGATATGGATACGGATATGGAAATTGGACATGTCAAGAGTTTCATCGTTAGGATAAATATCGACGGGAGGGGGGGGGGGGGGAATAAAAAGTCATCACTGTTCAAATTCACCTCTGACACCACAATACCACTGGTACCAGAGCGGAGTGGCGAAAGGGTTTTAGCTTTCTATTCATCATAGGAACATCCTGTTGATAAAATCTTTCTATTTTAACATTAACTGCAATCAAACCAAACAGATCTGTCATGACAGATGTACCTCCCGATTCTTCCGAGTCAGATCTCCTAACGTTGATAGGAATAAAATCGAATGATACGAGCACGTCAGTTTCGTGGTTTGTCATTGTTCGTGGCTGGCGTTATCGCCGATCAAAAGTGCACAGGTACATTTGTAATCACTTATAGTCCGGGCACCACAGCTACAGGAATCCTTTCCTTTCGCACCTGATGTCATGAACCACAGAGATATAATTCTGAGGACAAATTACTGCACTAATGTTAGAATGAAGGGTTTTGTTTTTTGTTTTTCTTTTTTAATTCTTTTTTATTTATTTATTTATTTATCTTTTTTTTTTGGGGGGGGGTATTTCTAAAGAAACCAATGAAAAGGTAATACGCTGCTTCTCACTAAGTCTACATATAGGGAAACACAAGAGGGACGAAGGCCTCTAGAAAAGAGGAAGAGAGAGGCAATAGGCTAAAAACAAAGACAAAAACAACAATGACAGCCATATTTGAAGAATCAGCACCATCATTACCTCAACCACGCTAATGACTTATACATTTTCGAACCTTCCCACAATGCATTGACATATATAAATACGTATAAGTAAGGAGGAAAGCATGACAGTAAACGAACAAACACAATAAAACAGTAACAACAGGGACAATCACAGACAACAGTTTTAAATTATTGAAAACTGACGCTCTCATAATGTATCACTTTGAGAAAGCCACTAACGTTGTTACCCAGGTTTTTGTTTTCGTATTTTTCCCCTACAGTAAGAGTGCATAGTACATGTAGCTCCGCTACTGATGGAAAGATGACCGTGCTATGACATGTGAATGTTTATAATTCCTCAAAACAAAGTAATTATGTAATCAAATGTGGAAAAAGCCCAAGTTGCGTGTGTAGAAGAAGGTTCGTATGTTTGTTAAAGGTACTGTTTACCATTGGGAGCAATGATTTAAAAATGTTCGAGTTATCACATTAGATGCATATGTGTAGGTCAGTTGTATCACAAAACATTAAAACATATAAAAATTTTGAATTAAAGCCTAAAATATAAAGAGATATCACTATTTATCTCACTAAACCACAACTGTAGACGGTTTAGTCTAGACACAATTTCATTATAACTATTGTTCATAATACGTATTTTGTATATTTAACAATACTTAACATTGATTGTACATACTGATTAATTTTTCACACTGGTTGTTTCTATCCCAGCTCACTTACTAGAACTATTTTGAAGCACTACAGCTGGGTTTGTGTTTCATCTGTAAATGGTACATAAGCAATTCCCTTAAAGGATAGGGTCGGATGTGGGAGTTAGCATAATGTTTGTCTCACTGAATTACGTTCAATTTGTTCTTTACCGAGAAGTTTATTTCACTTCATTTATGCTATACCTTCATTTTCTTCGACTGGTAAGGGAGTAGATTACCATTTGAAACTCAAAAGAGAAATGAAACCCAAATAATATATACATAAATGTGGCGATAATAGTAGGCACACATAGATAAAGTTTGGAGGAAAATCGAACAATCCATTCAGAAGTTATGAATTAAAAAAAAAAGTGTCGGTGCCGTAATCACTGAATGACAACACTTCAACGGTTCGTGACATCATGCGTGTACAACAATTTAAAGAAAATATGCAGAATATTACATAAGATTTTATCTCTCATTGGAAGTGCACATTCCCTCCTCTTGACATACTGACATTTTATATAAAGGGTAATACAATTCCTCCCGTTTTCTGAGAGGTATGTGCTTTTTCATTCTGCTATAAAAATGAAAATAAATATTGAATGCTCTTTGCATTCTCTTTATACCGTTGTCTATGCTTACGAAAGTTTCATTCAATTTAGCGATGTTATTGCAGCACCGAAACTTTAAACGCTCGAAACTTTTGAACAGATGGTCCGATTTTCGTCAAACTTCACTGATGTGTTCTGCTAATAATGCTCTGTATTAATGATCAGTCTACATAATGTATATTTGAGTGTCATTCTCCTTTAAATAGTTTGTATACATACCCGCTTTACATGGATTTGCGATGTCATCTGAAAGAACGCGTGTTGTTTCTCCGATGTAAGTCACAAGACTGAGAATGAAGCCGAGAAGACATAGCGACACCATGGATAAAATATCCATATTAGAGCCTGTCGGGAGGAGTCTAGCTCACGTCCCTTCTCGTCGCTGTACTCGCCTACCTAGAAGATACATCAAGAGGATGAGGTAAGAGAGGAAAATGAAACGTCAAGACATTGTGTGTGTGTGTGACGTGTGTATATATATATATATGTGTGTGTGTGTGTGTGTGTGTGTGGATTCAGCGAATACTCTGCTGCAGAAGCTATTATAGGGCTCACACCCGTAAATACAATGGACTGTCCCAGACCCCTTCACAAATTCGTACCAAAGATACCAAAATAAATGAAGAAAAAAATTAATTAAAAATCAATGATGTAGTTTGGCAAAAAACCGAATAGCTGTAGATATTGAGTATGAATTCCTCTACAAATTGCATTTTGGTTGGAAGATGAAAGCTTTTCTGGTGGAATTTGAGGGGACTATATTTCATTGGGTACGTGTACGGAAAATGGGTGATTTTTTGAGTGACAAGAACTCGTAGTCTGGCTTTGCGGACCCCTGGACAGAATTTGGACTGAAGAATCCACCCTGAAAATTTGATGGATGAAAGGATATATCTCACTTATCCAGGTTAGTGAAGCTGAAACACCTCATTTCTCCCAGCTATTTTACAGAATTTTTTGAAATTTGATTTTTAACACATATCCCTATGGGGAAATATTTATGGGTGTGAGCCCTATAGATGCATTTGACGTGTAGACAACACACGGACATTTCCGGGTTTAGTTATTTTCTAGATTCATTTCTTTTTTCTTGCTGTCAGTATCTATCCATATTCGTCTCTCACTCTGTCTCTGTCTCTTGGCCCAAAACCTTCCTTAGATAATGAATTGCAGTAAAGCGCATATAAACACAAGGTTTAAAGGGATGGTATAGTACTGGTTGAGCTGATAATTCATCAGCTTTTAACTTTTTGAGAGATACTTAAAAATGGCTTCATGAAATATGAAAGAGCATGATGGAAATTCCAAGAGGCATTCAAAGTTTATTTGATGAAAATCGATTTTCAAATGGCTGAGATGTATAAAAAACAAAAACAAAGTCAAACAAGCTATCCTGATAAAAGGTGGGTCCCACTTTTTGTTAGGATCGCTTTGTTTTCGATATCTCGGCCATTTCAAAACCAATTTCCATGCCAAGAGGCATTCAAAGTTTATTTGATGAAAATCGATTTTCAAATGGCTGAGATGTATAAAAAACAAAAACAAAGTCAAACAAGCTATCCTGATAAAAGGTGGGTCCCACTTTTTGTTAGGATCGCTTTGTTTTCGATATCTCGGCCATTTCAAAACTAATTTCCATCAAATAAACTTTGAATTCTTTTAAGAATTATACGCTCTTTCATATTTCATATAAGAGGCTTCTCATTATCTAAAAAATCATTAAAAAAATGTTGGAAACCTGAAGTCCCATCTCATCCGAAACTGTGTACTATCCCTTTAAAGAAAGCATATATTCATTTACTAATTTCAGGCTTTTGATATGATGAAAATAAAGTAACTTCAGCATGAAATAGTGCAATTAATTTTTAGCCTATCAACCTGATTTGTGACCCTCGTACTTAGACATCCTGACCCAAAATTTCCATAGAGAATCAATGTCAGGCAATACAAAGATATGTATGATGTACTAAGTTTCATGAACATACCTCGAGCTATTTCAGAGATATGCCGGGGAAAAGAGAATTTTTAACATTTTTAGTACTTGACCATTGACCTTATAGCCCAAAACTTTCCTATGAGAATCTTAATCTGATATACATGTATACACAAGGTTTCATGGAAATATATTTCAGTATTGCAGATATATGGGGGAAATGATGAAATTTTAGCACTAAGCGTGTGGTCCAAAAATGGCACAGCTTCGTCCACTCATACATTCATTAATGCCAAGTTTCATTTGAATACCTCGAACGGTTAATTTACGTCGTCCACAAAATCGATTACGACAGACGAACAGACCTACGGACAACCTGACAACACTTCGTGGCAGATGTACTAATTTTTTTTTCTCATTTTCCATTATTTAGTGGTTAGATACAGAAAAAAAACGGTTCATTACATTGTATCGAAGAAAATCAAACAACCATTCATTCAAATCAACAATTCTTTAAACTAAATTGCAAGATTTTGAATACTTAATCATACATCTTATAATTCCTTTTCAAAGTACTTTAATGTAAAGTTATCCATCACCTATCCTACTTTCTTTACTGTACTTCTCGCTATCGCTTTATTCTTATATTTTTCCATGCCATTAAATACGATCTTCTTCTTTCGCTATTCCCCTCTCTTCCATATTGCATCCCGTAATCTCCCCACAGCATCACTCAACACTTGATCACCACAATATTGTGACAAAGAAATGCTCCACCGAACAAAAGACCTTTCAAGAGATCTCTCAGAAAAAAATTCAGTATCCACCCCTCAAAGTCCTTTTCAGTCACCAGCAAAAAGACGAGGGTAGTACTACAAAACGACAGATTTGTGGTCAACAATCCGATAACATCATCATCGCCCACTTATTGCAGTTAAGAACAGACGTTGCAGCTGCAAAGATTGGCAACGTTGTCTTCGTTGTATTTTTCCCCTTTCTCGGTTACAGACACTGATTCTGGCTCTGGGGAATATACCCCAAACATGTGGGTAGGTTCAGTGAATTTCGAAGTGAAGTTCGAAGGAACTTCACTTCGAAGAACTTCGAAGAAAATCGGACAGTATGTTCAAAAGTTTTGCATAAATAACCTCAGGATAGGGCTTCAACAATTAGTGATGTCACAGCAGTTGAACAATGCCAAGAAAATATAAAAAGAATTCCACAAATTGTATATTTTGGTGGAAAAGTACCTATTCCCTCGACTTCTTATTGACACTAAGTCAAGGGTAACACTATTCCTCATACCCTCTGAAGGAGGGACGTCAAGTGCTCTTTCATTGTGCTAAAAAATTGCATTTGATCAATTCTATTTTTATGTTCTTCGATTAGTGTGACATTACTGTCGTGAGCTGTAGCCAACTTAAGTCATATAGTGCAATAACCACACTTCATTGACAAAAACGCGCTTTCCGATATTTCTCAAACTTCACTGGTGTGTTCTATTGACAATAATGTGTCTAACTTCACAGACTCCACATGATATATTTGGAGGTTAATGAAATAAATAGAAACAGAGGTTTTCAACGATAAAGGTTCTTTCACTCAAAAGTGGAAAGATATGATCTGTGAGTGACTTTCTACATAGTTTCAAGACAGGCAAACGCTATGTTCCAACAAAGCTCTTCTCTATGCTTTTATTTTGGTTTAGTCTACACATTGGCCCTCTCGACCAGTTTTCAACATCATATCGGCCTTCCAGCTGGCCGGAGATTTTGATCGACACACCAGAACTCTGCCTCGGTGAACAATATGCATCTCTCAGTAATGACAACGGCCTGTGATTGAGATACAAGATGTCTATTTGTTCGACATTCAGGATCGCAAAGACAGCCACGAGTTCTACGTCATCCATCCCGTGCACTTCACTGAAAGCTGCAGAAAAATATCTTGGGGACATCTTCCCACATAACGTAACAGATCGTAGCATGACATCACGCATGCCCTATAACACCACTGCGGTGACCCAATATCTTAGCCTCATTAAACGTGACAATCATGTGACATAACAAACACATGACACTGAAATATGATAGTTGAATAAAATCAAAGTCATTAAAATTAGATTGAAGAAAACCAAAGACATTTCTCCTGAATCTCCAGGTGTATTTATTCAAGTAATGATGATTTTACCTTGGACTTCATTGATTAATTGCTCTACACGCAACGTAATTATGTCCAATCTCGGAATTGCCAAATGCTTCATAAGCAATGGCAGACATGATTATGTGCTTTTTGTCACGGTGATCATTATATCCTTTACGATTGTAACTGCTGAAATTATCTTTGAAGCACGGCTTGTCCATCAATCCTAGCAGATTTCATATGTACGGTGGTACAATACCAGCTCTTCATTGGAGTCGTCTTGGTCCTTAACTTGGGTGATTACAACCTCAGCTGGCAAAACAACATGAAATCTCTAACAAAGTAGAACCCTTCAAAGCCTCTTGTACCGTAGGACCTACTTCTTCGTATGGCCAAGGAGGTACTAGGCGAGCCTGCAGTATAGGCCTACCTCCTTGGTACGGCACAATGCGTTGGTTGATACTGTTTGCTGACTATTACTAAGGAGCTTCATGCTATTACTAGTCACCTGGGGTGAACCACCAGGGGTCGGCATCATTCCCGTTTTCTGGAATGGGTAGGCCTATGTCGGGAAGACAAACTTCACTGGAATTCGCAGGTACCCTGCTCTTTGCGAGCAGGAAGGTGAATACTCACATTCCTGTTGCAAGGAAGTCGGTATAGGACCTTATACACGAGTGAGTTGTGACTCCCTCGCACACCGGACCTTCATTTTGTGTTTTGGCCTCTTTACTACTCGAGGGAACAGTATGATTACACCATGGATCTGTGTTGCAGCTCCATGATTACTCACAACTTTGCTCAGCCGGAGTCAAGGGTACTTGAACCCGAGTCATTTGATTGCAAGGCAGACGCACTATACTAGTACCGACTGAGCCACCTCACTGGCCCAGCCCAAGGAAGTACGTACAGGTGCGAAATACATCCTTGCCAAGTTTAACGTAGAATCACTTGATTCCTTGTCTAGGTGTGAGGTGAGATTTGCCGTGGGATTAATTACTGCTTTAAAAGACGACTGCATGACGCATTGAACATTCTGGAATAAAAAGGTCAAGAATAATAATGGTTTCAAGATATTGTCGATATACGCTGAGACATCCGTTTGTTTGTTTGATCTTTCCATCTGAGAAGCTGATTGGATAGTCCATATTCAGCTGCCCTAGCTGATCTTCAGTGAAATCCCATTGCAGGCGGGATTACTTCACCTGGTTATGCACCCTGCTCTTTGCGATGAATGAATGAAGTGGGATCTTTTTCGAGCATGAGTTGTGACTCTCTCACACACGGGGCCTCCAGTTTATGTCCTATCCGAGGGACACCAAGGGGACGGTATGATAACGCTCAGTTTCAGACATGGGTATTTCGAACCCGGGTTCTTTGGATCTGGAGGCAGACGCGCTACCAACTGAGCCAAATCACCGGTTGTTTGAAGTGCAGTGAAATCTTGATACTAAATTTCATCTGTGTACCATAAATCTGGTAGACTCATGGGGAAGCTAACATATCAAAGGCTTACACATCTTTAACAAGGTGAGTCATATTTTCGTCATGTAACCAACCTCCACAATTTCAGGAGCAAGCTGCAAGCTCGGGCTGCAAGCGAATGACAAGGGCTAAAACACTGAACTAAATGAAACGTGAGACGTAAAGACAAGTAGGAGTGTTACTGTTAGCAGGAGTAAGAACAAGACAAGAGCATCACATAGCGCGTTGCTTGAAGGTTGGCGGAGGTTCATATCACCCGTATCCAATCGTTATGAATCCTGCTTCATGTAGGTACACTATATGGAGAAGGCAACTTGAAATAGCACAATGGTTGTACAACATGCTGCCATTTCGACTGCACTTCAATTTCTCAGCATCGCTATTCGCTACCGAGGCGAGGAATGCAAGAATAAACATGAATTGTTGTTTCGTCTGAGAAGAATAAACTGCCAGAGCAGCTGCCCCCAAAATCCTGCTCTTCAGAGGTCAATGCTGAAAGAATCCCGACTGAACGATCAGACAGTTTCGGGTCGCATGCATCTTCCTTTAAGTTAATATTCCCATGGAATTCAAAAAGGTGGACGTAGTCTGTTCAATCCCCTCCAACCATTGCTTTGATTTCACCGATAATCAACGTCATGCTCTAAAAGGGGAAACAGTGTCGGTCGAAATTCAATGGAAATAGTGAGCATTCGCGTCAAAACAAATAACAAACAAACAAACAAACAAATGTATGATCGTATTTAAGAGAGTGACAGGTGCTAGTCCTATTCAACATTCTATAATGTCCCATTCCGAATGAAAGAGCGTCCCGGAGCTCCAAGCTTTTGAATCAGTCTACTGTCTACTGGAGTAACTGGTCTGAAATTGCAAAACAAAAAAAATCTCAAAAAACTGCGTGACATTTCTGGTGTGGACACGGCGCAACTGGTGTAGGAACTATTTCACCCTCACATCAGCAGGGAGATTCAACGGAGGGCAATGACCAGTGTTTTCAGGTACTGTAACTGTTTTATGAGTGATTTCGAGCTCACGGGAAAGTTGGTGATCAAATCTCACAGCAGACAAAATGCGACAATCTCAAGAATCGCACATATCTAGAACTTTTTGACATGTTTCACTGGCATGACTGGAAACACATAGGGACGAATGAACATCAGCATAATAGGTTTCTCAATAAATCCGGTGTACCACACAAAAAGTATTGTTGCTCATCATACTGTGGACAGGTCAGAATATAAATTGAATATGAATTTTGAATATTAGCACAGTATTACAAAATGAAGAGGGGTTGATGTCACACCTTACTGTTCCCATTAGTTTGTTTAAAATCATATTTTGGTTGTGATAGTTTAGCAACTACACTCCTCCGCCTCAAGCTGGACACTAAAAAGAACTTAACAATTAACAGAATAAGATAATCTATTTTTTTTTTACAGTTCCACTCTTAAAACGACAGATCAGTAAGCTACTTGTGAGGAAAGGGCATTATGATCATGATCTACACTGACCTTTGTAATTTGCGAGTAACCGAAAACTCCATGTTTTTCTTAAACCTTACGTCTGAATTCAAGAAGACTTCATCTCTCTCTCTCCTGGTGATCTGATTTACTCAAATTTAACGAAGTCAAGTTGAGCATGGACTGGCATATCAAATCTATGCGAGCAGAGAGTGAGACTCACCTGGTACTGTACGAGTAAATGCACGACCTCTCTGTGCACGACAAGAGATCACATCGCTGTTCATGGGAGGCAGAATAAGACGAGGTATTCACTGCTTCGTCACTATGTCTCTCCCTTTTCTCTCTCCCTCCACCCTTCTACATGTAGGTGCCTCCTCCAATATCTTCCGATTCTTAGGTGATCAAAAGTTCTGGCTTGAGATCCGTTAATCTTCAACATTAGGTGGGATTATTTAATCTGTTAAAGGCTAGCGAAGTCAAGGTGGGATTATAAGCTTTTGTTTTGCTACGCAAAAGAGAATTAATACAAACTTTATGCAACAAGTTTAATACATTGTATGTTTCCTATTTTTTTTTTTTTTTTAAAGAAGCACATGTTACAAATTTGAATGTCCAATGTTGGTTCTGGCACGTTCGACTCCTTGCTAACTGCAACTAGCTCACACACAGTCATGTTACCCGATGTCTTTTTTCACGATCATGAGTGAAGGGTAGAGTTTCTCCCCCCCCCCCCCCCCTCTCTCTCTCTCTCTCTCTCTCTCTCTCTCTGGTTTCTTTTCGTCTTGATGGGTTCCTAAACTCACATTCGGGCTTTGACCTGGATTTTTATACCCCGGGCTGTTGTTGTTGTGTTTTTTTTTTTCTCTGGAATGCCGCTGGTAATAGTGATGGAGAGAGCTTATGAGAAAACCGCAACAGAAATCGCGATGGCTTTTCTGGTTATAGGGTTAAGTAGCTCATCGGAAGGGGTGTGCCAGGTTCTATCATATCGTACGTGCGATCACACTGTTGAGGTGACACTGGGGTAAGACGGACAAAGACAAGTTTAAGGTGAACAATTTATAAAATGTATTGGACGTTTGAATGCCCATTCACAAATAAAAGAAGAAGAAAAAAGCATCGGAACCATTGAGCTATATTATTGCTATCCTTCCTAAACATCTTCTTTTTTTTCACCTGTGGCGCGGTATCTCTCGATCTGTCTGTGTGTAATTTTTCTCATCTCATTGTACTGTGGAGGTGATGATACACAACTTTGGTCATAAAGTTTTTCTCCTACATGTACTTGTAAAAAAGATTAACTTTTGAAAGTGCTCTCCGTGAGAAGATCTTCATTAGGACATAACACGGTACCATTAACCAGCGAGAAACCCGACAAAAGGCAAGGGTACTACTATACGAAAAAGGTCCTGCGAAAGGAGATGAACAATGTAGGCCTAATATACTCTCACACAGGCTAAATGACTCTGCTAGAACGCTGTGGCATGTTGATCACATTCGTATGGTTTATTTGACCTTTGAATGTGTAATGACTTTGAGATTTACATACCCATTAAACTATCGTGTAGAAATGGTTTAACCTTTGCAAATTAAAGATCATTAAATTGCAAACATACTGAAAACTTTTTTTTTTAAGGTAACATATTTCATCAGTATGGAAGTGCCTACACCGCTCCCCATAACACTCAAATCCGAAAATATTTTGACAATTGCTTTCGATATTGCACTGTGATTTTTCACACACATTAGATCCTATTAGGTGAAAAACACGTTTCTTGCTTTGATCGTATACATTCAAACGTGAAGAGCATACCATCCACAGAGTGTTGTATGGTTTGGACTGCAGAACGAGGAAAAACAGAGCGGTTTATCCTGCCAAACATTTCCGTCTTTTCTATTTCACTCCGCTCCATCTGTGTCTCTTCTTGACTTTGTTGGCAATTAGAGGCCTTCCTGTATTACTTGCGGCTTTTCAGTCATGACCTTTTGTGGATAGGAAACATGGAGGACAGCGAAAGCCCAATAGCGAGGCAAATATTTGGGACAGAGCAAAAGTTGTAAACATTGACGAGGCAGACGTTTATTATTTGAGGAAAGGCTAACTTTTTGTGACATTGTCACTCCAGTCTACAGACTAAGATATTAATGTTCGCATCAAGTCACATAAACAGGATGTTCTTGTGAGTGTTAAAAACTTAGGAGACTACACACATAATTACAGGTGAATTCAACTCGATCATTTATGAATACAAGATAGTCCTGTATAGAGGTCCTATTAAACACGCAGCTTCACCTTTAATGGGAAGCATTACTAAATGACAAATAAGGTTGAAATCACACAAAAATGAATTTTCAGAAGTCGCATGCATTCATATTCAGTCACGGCGGTCAACATGTAGAAAGGCAACGAACTTAAAATGTAATAACACGTATACCACCCCTCACTTTATACCATTTCCAAAGCTATGCAAACAATCTAGAAAAATATGTATTGTTAACAATTCAGCAGATCTATACCACACGTCCTACAAAACAATCATTTTTTTTTTAGTCATTGTGACTCTACATTGTCAAGTTATTCATATCTCGATAATCATGACTTCTTTTCAGATTTGGTTAAATGAAGAGAGGTGGTAAAGATTTGTGCGCAGGTCAAGGAGTGACTAATGACGAAATAACATGATCTCATCATCAAACTGGTGTTGTGAGTATGACCGATATTAATGTTTGGTGGGGATGTTTGCTTTTGACAAATAGGGAAATGTGTTGATGCAACACTCTAATTTTTCTTCTTCCGATTTCATCAAAATTTGATTGTTCTTTTGATTAATTTAATATATCATGACAGTCAAATCAAACATAAATTATAATGGAACTTCCCTTTGAAGAAAAATGTGGATTGAGTTAAAGCAGCAACATTAGTAGAGCACATCAGTGAAAGTTTGAGGAAAATCGGACAATTGATGCAAAAGTTATGAATTTTAGAAGTTTTGGTGTTGGAACCACTAGCTAAGAAAACTACTTGAGTTTATGACATCATGTTGTGTGGACAATATAAAGAAAATATTTAAAAAAAATTCAACATACTTTCACTTTTCTAGCGTAATGAAAGGGCACTTCACTAATCGCTTTCAGAAAGCAGGGGGAATGATTGCTATCCTTAACATATTTTATGTCAATATCAAGTTGATGGAAGGTGTCATTTTCATGAAAAAATGAATTTTTTAAAAATTCTCTTTATATTCTCTTTATATTGTTGTCAAATCATTAACTTTTGCATCCATTGTCCGATTTTCCTCAAACTTTCACTGGTGTGTTCTACTAATGTTGCTGCCTTCATTCAATCCACATTGCTCTTTGGGTTTTGGCTTCCTTTGAAGTCCGCATGATCCGTGGATGCATTTAACACATTTCGATCAGTGAATGCCTTCAAAGTCTGCATGATCGCTGGGTACCTTTAAAGAAGAAATTCACTTCAAAACTTTATCAATTTCATAAGATAGAGAAAACAGTCATTGGAGAACAGTGCAAAAAATGATCGAAATCAGATAATAAATAAGAAAGTTATGGCATTCTGAAATTTCATTTTTTTTTTTTTTAGGGGGGGGGGGAAATGCTTCTTGACCAGTCATGAATATTCAAATCAGCGAGTTGATGATGTAATGCTCTAACAATTTCAAATACAGAAATGGGAAAAATCTCGTATTTCAGCTGTATAAATTTGAAACTTGCCTTCCAACCACCCAAAATACCTAAAACCTAAAATACCTAAAAACAAATTTATCTAGAATTCTATATATAACATACATGAAAAATCGTGAAGGTAGGACATCATTAACTCGTTCATTTGGGTACCTATTCATAAGGACCGGTCAAGAAGTGTTTTCTGAAAAAAATCTGAAATTTCAAAATATCATATCTTCACTATTTCTTATACGATTTTTGTCTTTTTTGTATCGTTCTGTAAGGAATTTTTTTCCTCTTTCTATTGCAGCTCATTATTTTTTGGGTGGATTTCCTCTTTCAGGAATGCATGATTAGTGGATGCTTTTAAAGTCTGCATAATGATCAGTGGATGGAGAAGGCGTAGTCGTGAAACCGGAGACACACCAACACCATGGCGGAAAGGAAAGGCAAGTCCTTGGTAGAAAAGAGGCTTGTCATACCAAGGAGGCCTAGTACCTCCTTGGTCATACTGTATTTATTTCAGTGCAAATTCGCTTACTAAGTACTACATTTACTTCCTTGGTCAGTCTAGAACGTTTCGCTCGTCATCATTTACAGGGCAATAAAACATCTTAAGACTGATCTCCCATATAGAGGCATTGAGCTTAAAGGACAAGTCCACCTTCATATACATAAGGATTTAGAGAATGCAGCAATATTAGTAGAACACATCAGTGAAAGTTTGAGGAAAATTGGACAATCCGTTCAAAAGTTACGAATATCTGCGCAGTCACTGCTGGAAGAGAAGACTACTACAGTGTATGATGTCACATGCGTACAACTATATAAGGAAAATAAAAAGAAAATTTCACAAAACTTGGCTTTTTGAATAAAGTGCACATTTCTTCGACTTGCTGCAGACGTATGTTAAGGGTAATATTATTCCCTCTGCCTTCTTAAAGAGAGAAGTCGAGTGTTCTTTTGTTATGCGAGAAAAATGGAAATATGTTGAATTTTCTTTATTCTTTCTTTATATCGTTGTACTCATGTGACATCACAAGCTATAGTACTCTTTTCATCCAGCCGTGACTGAGCAGAAACTTCAAAAATTCATAACTTTTTAACGGGTTGTCCGATTTTGCTCAAACTCTCACTGATGCGTTCTACTAATATTGCTGCATTCACTCAACCCACATGTCTATGAAGGTGAACTTGTCCTTTAAATCGTAATAAACGCGGTGTCATCAATGGTATTATTTGAGACTTCTATCCCATTTACCTCCCAAGAGATAACTCAGACAACATCAAATATCAATGATATATTGGGCGTAAGATTTAGATGATAAATAAAATGACACTTGGTATATTGCGGTAACATTTCTTTAGTCAATGTATTGGTATTGATTTCATTTCAATTTGTTTTAATTTCACTTCCATACTTGGTAGGGATAAAATCATAGTTCTGTATAGTGAGAGGAAAAAAAAAGAAGTTGATGTAGTTTTCCCTTCCGGTTCGATGACTTGCTCATCGAATGTGGGCTTCGAAAGATTGCATGAGCTGCCAAAACAACTATGGGGTCTTAGACATTATAGAGGGGTCATTGCAACCACGTCATGCAGCTTGTTATGTGGAGAAATCGGGATATCTAATTCATCATAAAAATTATGCGCAACAGCCACAAGCATGTCCTGATAAAGACGTAATATGGTAGTTTCTTTGAACGAATTTACGTCAATCCAAGCATTCGAACAAACAGAAGGATTAGTTTCATTAGACATTTGCTTTCAAGTAATATTGTAAGAAAAAAAAAAACCACACACACACACTTATGTGGGCCTGTCATGAAATTGTCAAGGAAGAGAGGGTGGCCAAGAACGATGTGAATTCATGAGCATTTTCGCACAAGTGGAATATGGACGCAGACTTTTATTTCACTATATTCTGTACGACGAGTATACAGTCCTATACAACGAGGTGGAACCCTCCCCCCCCCCCCCCACCTCCCTATCTGTGGGCGTTCACTGTTCTCCTCGGTGGTAGAGAGGTAAACATTGATCTCTGCATCCTTCAATGTCTGTGGGAAGAAGGGATCCGACATCGCTGTCATTATGATGTCCTGCATTTCCAAATACTTACATTTAGTGGAGCATCCTCCTGGCATGTCCACAGCACTATCAATATCCAACGGTTATTTTCAGAACGCTCACTTCTCTGAAAGCTTTAAAAGATATTGAATCACCGTAAGAGTTTTAGAGCCTAAAGGGATAGGAGAAAATTCTCGCATTTTGTACTCCTGTGTCTTTCCTCTTGTTTCTTTCTTTGATCTGTTTCCTTCCTCTCTCTCTCTCTCTCTCTCTCTCTATGTCTACACATATAGGCCCTCCTGCAACAGTACACTTTTGATAAACATGTAGGCCCTATATGCGCAGCAAAATGGTAGTAAAAAGGGGAATTAAATTCTTTATAGTTAGAGATTTTGCGGTCACAGTCATTGCTATTGTAGGAGGACAGTTAAGTTCTTTGATTAGCAAAAGAAACAGGGAGTCCCATTACCACAAGACAACTTCTCAATAAGCAAATGTTTTCCAATTAAGAGTGGACTTCAGAGCACAAGAACTAAAGATTTTATAACAAGTTGGAGGATGATGTAAAAAGAAGAATAAGAAGTAAAAGAACAAGGCGGTGAAAGGAAAACACATAAAAATAAGTGTTGAGCTATGAAATAACGAGGTCAAAACTCCTGAGATTTGTAATCGTGTATCCACCCGTAACAGCTCTTGCTATTGGTTCATGTTACCACCATCACAATGCAAACTGTGTTTCACACAAACCTGAAAGTGGTCTTGACGTCTTGGCTGCCTCCACAAGTGGATTTATCAAGACGAAAAACTCCAGCTCGTCAAAGGGCTGCGGACCACTGCATCTAACAAGGTCATTCAACGTTTGTTACTGGAATCTGTTAACATCATCAAATATGAGAAGGAAAATAAGTGGAACGAACGTCGACTTCAATGTTATTACTTCCTCGCATAAATCTGTGACTTCTGATCTAAGCAACGACAGACGGCCAGAAAATAACCCCGTAAGTTCCCCGGTGACGGCTGTGTGCAATCCCGCTATGACACACTAACTTCGTTTCTTCTCGTTCCTCTATGCATGCGATCACAAGCTTGGAAAAAGCTGAGCAGACACAAAAAAAGGCGATGGTTAGACCCTATTCCGTACAATCCCAGGAGCTTTGTCACTCGCTCCAAGACACTCAAGATGCAAGTGTATCCAGTCAGCTAGGGCCAATAGTGAGAGAAAGAGCTGCAGAAGAAAGAGGCTTTTCACACCTCCGCGATTGAGTTTCGATCTCTGTAACGAAAAGCCCCTCAATTGTTTCCAATCTCCGCGGCTGGAGGATCATCGGACAAAGGCAGCGGTGTGACGCAGGCACTTTTTTTATCGCGAACTTTGGGAGTGAAGTTATCAAGCCGCTTTTGTTCCTACCCACCCCTCTACAGCGTCAGATGGCTATCGCCCGTAATAACACCAGCACCGTGCGCTACCTTCCTGTGCGTAGCCTTTATTCCAGTCATGGTGTTTAACTTTTATAGAAACCACGGACCTACACAAAATGTTTCAGGAGAAATTATAAAACCATAAGTACAAATTGTAATTAATGATCTCTTCGCATTGCGTCATATTTGTTGTTCCGTGTCTAGATATTAACCTTGATTGTATCTTTCTCATATCTTTGCGGAAAATGGAGAAAATACAACTTGGCTTTGATTATTATCACAAATTTAGAAGCCAAATTGGAACACATACTTGACAGCAGCGACCAGACAACAGACTATTGGAACACCTGCCACGCAGTACAGCTGCATAAAGACATACGGCACCCAAAATTGAATCTCCCATTATAATAAGAAAGAAGAAGAAGAAAAAGAAAAAAAAAAAAGAAAACGTGAGAATATTTTGAACTCTGATTTTTGCCCTGTGTCAGGATGATACCATGTGGTTTCTCTCTCTTTCCTCTTCTCTCTTTCTCTCTCTCTCTCTCCTCTCTCTCTCTCTCCCTCTCTTCCCGATTTGTGTACGCTCCATCCATCGATTCGAGTCATCTATCCATTAATTTGTGATAATAATGACAATGCCGTGGCAACATTTTTCTTCGTTTTCTTCTTCTCCCTATTCTTTCTTTTTCCTTGTATCATTCTTCTCCTCTTCTTTTCCTTATTCGCCTGCCTTTTCTTTTCTAACTCCTCCCTCTTTTCTTCCATTCTCCGCTTTTTATCTCCCCTATACACTGTACATCTCTTCTTCTTCTTCATTTTTTTCATACTTCTTTTTTCTAGTATGTGTGGGATTTTCTCTGTCGTATCAGGGAGGTGGAATCAATTCCTGGTCGTATGACACTATCATTAGTATTAGTATTAGTGGCAGTGTTAAAGAAATGCACTTAAAGAGGAAATCAACACCCCCCCCCCCAAGAAAAAAACAAATGACATCCAAAAGAAAGAGAAAAAAATCCTTACAGAACGTTCCAAATATGACAAAAATTGGATAAGAGATAAGGAAGATAATGAGCAAGTTGATGATGTCATGCTCTCACAATTTTTCATGTATGTTTTATATGAAATTAACAATTATTTATATAGCTAATACAAGTAAAAACATATTCCCATACCAAAATATATCACAAGTAAAATTTTTTTTCTTTGGGTGGTTTTATGGCAAGTTATATATTACTTGTATACAGCTTAATTTTGAGATTTTTGTCCCTTCTGTATGTGAAATTAATAAGAAATTGTTAGAGCACAACATCATCAACTTGCTGACTTGAATATTCATAACGACAGGTCAAGAAGAGTTTTCCAAAAAAAAATTGAAATTTCAGAATGTCATAACTACTTTATTGCTTATCCCATTTTGATAATATTTGCACTGTTCTGCAAGGCATTTATTTCACCTTTCTTGTGAATTGATATGTTTTGGAGCAGTGGCAGTAGTGGTTTGATACCGCGTATTACATAAGTAGCAATGGTAGGTAGGTAGGTAGGTAGGTAGTAGATAGTAGTAGTAGTAGTAGTAGTAGCAGCAGCAGTTGTAGTAGTAGTGATAGTGATGGTGGTAATGGTAGAAGTAGTAGCAATTATACTGAAAGTACCAATAGTACTGTCGTCGTTCTCGTTGAAAGGACTGTTGTATTGCTTGATAGTTGCAGATTTGGCAGAAGTAATACAAATTGTGGTGGAAGTATTTGAAATTGTTTGTGCTCTAATTGCAGTATAGCAGCAGTATTTGTATCATCAGTAATGAGAAAATGATGATACTAAGTTATTAGAAACATGGTAAATAATCAAAATGTAAAAGCCTTTCTAGCTACAAATTATGTCACAATTAATACTGCTACTAATACATCAATGTATAATATCGTATAAATGAGAAACTTTGAGGATTTCATATGACTAAAATTCTTTAGAAAGATTGACCACTGGCTGTAGAAGTGATAAAAAGAAGTTAAAGAGGTAAAGGGTAAGACATTACCGTTTACTAGGGGGTGAGGTATCCTGTCAAAAACCAGTTTTACCATTGACAATATACGATAATGAATGTGGTTTCCACTGTCGCATTTTAGCATACCGGCCTAGCACCAGCTAGTAACTTGTAAATTTCCAAGATACATTGTATTAGTGTGGCTACTTCCATTATCTTATAACTTCCAAAATGTTTGTAAATCTTTTCATGAAATTGGACAGAGACGTGTTGAAATAGGTGCTCCGAGGATGAAGGTTTATTGCCATGGATACTCCCCACCATTAGAGGGCGGTAGAACTAATTTATGCCGGTACTCTGTTGCGAAGGAACAGTGAAAGAACTCGCTTATCTACATAAAGGTCAGTGGAAAAACGGGATCATCCCACGAGACCGACACTCACGAGTCATACGGCCCACGTGTTCGTCATAGTACAGCACACCATTGTTTGTAATAATGGTAATAATAATAATAATAATAATAATAATAATAATAATAATAATAAAATAATAATAATAACAATAATAATGATAATAATAATTGCATTTATATGGTGCTTCATACTGGTGTTTCTAAGCGCACTTGTGATATTCATACAAAAAGACTAGACAACACAATAGCATTAACAAAACCAGCATATGAACAGTAACAAAAGAAGAAGGAAAAAGAAGAAAAATACATATGATACGACAATACAATAATTAGTAACTGACTGTGTGCGCCTCCAGGGGAAAAAAATACAACTAATTAAACAGGTGACTTTTGAGAAGAATTTGAAATGCTTCAACATGCAGATGGGGCATTCTGAATATACAGAGGGAGTTTATTTCAAAGAGTGGGGGCAATGGAAGAGAAGGCTCGGTCACCATAACGGGTTTTTACGTGGGCCATGAAGTAATTGGAGAGAGGAAGATGAACGGAGGGGTCTGGCAGTTGAGGAGGAGCGAAGAGAGACTAGGTTTTGAAGATATGTGGGTGCAAGATTACGTGTGATTTTGTACGTCAGAAGTAGGATCTTGAAAGTAATTCGGGAATGGAATGAGCGGAGAACAGGAGATACATGGTCATGTCGCCTACAAAAGACTAATCTAGCGGCTGATTTTTGGATATGTTGGAGAGGGGATATGTGAGAAAGAGGGAGGCCGGCAAGGAGGGAGTTGCAGTAGTCCAGATAAGAGGAGACGAAGGCATGGACGAGCCGCTCAGCTGATGATTGATCAAGCAGACGCCTGATCTTCCCTATTTTGAAAATACCCCAAGATGCAGACTTACAGATGTTTGTGATATGGTGTTTAAGAGTTAAGTGTTTGTCCAAAGTAAAGCCAAGGCATCTAACACAGTCAGAGACCTTTATAACCCCATCCTGAGTAGTTAGATCTGATAGAGGAACTGTGCTCCTAAACTGTGATGAGAAATGGATGAGTTCAGACTTGTTTTCGTTCAGACGGAGTCTGTTGGCAGTGGACCAGGCTTTGATGTCGTTTAGACATTCTCTCAGTGAGTTAACAGCAGCAATCCTATCGCCAGGTGACATAGTTATGTAAATTTTAGTGTCGTCAGCGTACATACTAATAGCGTAGTTGACTCCATGATGACAATTGATGATTCTGGTGAGCGGACCTGTATAGAGGATAAAGAGAAGGGGGTCGGCAACGGATCCTTGTGGAACTCCGCAGCTGATAGAACTGGGACGTGAACAGGTCCCATTGATTATCACCCTCTGTTTGCGATCTTGAAGATATGACTTGATCCATTGGATGGCAGTGCCTGTAATGGAATAGTCATCGCTAAGTCGTTGCAGTAGCAACGTGTGGTCGAGCGTGTCAAACGCAGCCGAATAGTCAAGAAGAAGAAGAGCAGCCGATGCCCTTGTCGACAGCAAGAAGGAGATCGTCGAGCACTTTCAACAAGGCAGTTTCTGTTGAGTGGAGGTTGCGGTATGCTGACTGGTTTGTAGGAAGCAGATGATTACTGTCAACATAAGACATCAGCTGTGTAGACCCAATCCTTTCAAGGAGCTTACTCACAAATGGCAGATTGGCAATTGGTCGGTAATTGCTCAGGACATCGGGATGTAGGTTCTGTTTCTTCAATAGAGGGGAAACAAGAGATGTCTTGAATGGTATTGGAACTATACCCGATGACAATTATGTGTTAATGATGTTTTTAGAACCGGAAGCAGCTCATCAAGGCACTCTTTGAGCAGCCAAGTTGGAAGAGGGTCCAGACAGCAAGATTTTGGTGGAGATAGCATGATGAGACGTCGAAGCTGAGCATCAGTAACTGGCCTAAACTCGCTCAGTTACAGTTCAAAGAGTTCCCAGGATCCTGGACGGATAACTCCATATGGTTAACGTCAGATGCAAAGGAAGACACAATATCATCGATTTTCTTCATGAAGAATATACTGAACCTGTGCGCCAGTTCAGAATCGGATGAATGCTCAGGATAAATAGAAGACCCAGAAGGGGTGGACACTTTCTTCACGAAGTTGAATAGTCGTTTAGAGTCAGCATTGGCGATCTCTTTTCTCAGGTACTGGGACTTTGCATCAGTGATCAGACTGTAGTACAACTCACATTCTTGACGATACAGGTCCATGTCAATCTGCATGCCGAACTTCAACATGCGACGTTCAGCACGACGCCTACGCCTCCTGGCCTCCCTAATCTCATCAGAGAACCAAGGGACATTGGGTCTGATCGTAACAGTCACGGTTTTAACAGGGGCATGCTTGCCCATCAGATTACTCAGCATGTCATTATACATTGAAATTGCTTCTGTAGGACAAAATGTACACTGGGAAATCAACAAAGCCTGTTTAATATCATGGCGGAAAGAGTTGGTGTCAATATTGCGAAGCTTTCTAAAACTAACTTTCCTTCTAGGATTTGGTGGGCCTTTAAGATTAATGGCGGAAAGAATGGCAAAGTGATCAGATGGCAAAGATGGCAATACAGTAATATGGGAAATAATATCTTCAGATTTCCTACTGAAGACTAAATCAAGTGTGTGGCGTGCTTGGTGAGTGGCACCCTGAACATGTTGATGAAACCTAAAGGCTTCAACGGCATTGAGAAAAGACTGAGCGAAACTATCAGCAGAATCATCTACATGTATATTAAAGTCACCAAGAAGAATGGTTGGATGAACATCAACAGCAGCACTTTCAAGGAGAGTTAAAAACTCATCAAGAAAGCCGTTGCTGGTAAAGGTGTGACGAGAGGAATGGGGTGGGCGATAAATGCAATAAACCCGAAGAGTAGATGAAGAAGTGAGATGGATCGTGAGATCTAACATTTCGAAAGACAAAATTTTGTGAATGTCATTGACAACAGCACAGCAGACCTATACAGGACGCAGATACCACCTCCTTTAGATGTCTTTCTGGGATGATTGATAATATTGAAATTTGGAAGGGATAATTTCAATTCAGCAAGGGTAGGCTCATCCCTCTGGTCACCTGAAAGCCATGACTCAGTGATGACTAACATATCAATATCATTATCTATGATCAGAGTTGACACTGCATCAACTTTATTCGTCAAGGATCTTGCGTTCCATAAACCAAATTGAGACCCACTGGAAGTATCACAGAGGGATTGTGACCTTGGATCCTCCGCCTGCGGCGTCCCCTGTGAGTACGCCGCTGCTGCGCAATCCCAAGATCACATACCCTTCTCCGAACAGTCAAAGGAAGTAGATGACTGGGCTTCCCATTTGGAGGGCATGTACATCATATGTAATACGATTCGGTTGAAAACTACTGCAGTACTCATTAGCATGTTGCGTTACATCAACTTCAGTACATGTTTGAATGACACCGGACAGTAGGATGGCTAACTGAAAACATGCACATGTGTTGCTATAGTATGCAATAGGTTTAGCACAGTGTCTGACAAGCCTGTGAACAGGGGAAAGTAGACTGTGATTACAGTTACAAGCACCAATTGGCAGCATGAATACATGGTTCACGTTCAAGAGAGATACAATCAGAGGAATACAAAAGAAGAGATTCCAGAGACGCCAGATCTTAATCCCCTCCATTGCTGTGGAGGTGATGCTATTGACATACACATGTGAAGGGTGTGGCAACAAAAGGTGCCATTGAAAGTACAAAGCAAGTACACATACAAGATGCACGAAGCAAGTGTACAACACTGGACACTGAAAATGGCAATACGAAGTAGTCTACAGTATCAAGATACAAAATTCAACTGCTTAAATATACAGCTAACTTACCAACAAATTGACTGGAAATAGTCTAGCAAGACCCTTGACACAAACAGAATACGATATAAACAACCAGACTGCAAAAATCCAGCAAAAACCTGGTAAAAGAGAAAACATAATCAGAGCCCTAAATGAGTGGGATGTTTTTTGTTTGTTTATTCGTTTTTGTTTTGTTTTGTTTTTTGTTTGTTTTTTTAGCTCGACACTATAGGTAAATATAAGAAGGCCCATGAAACCCTGGCCATGAGTTCGACATTAGGCAAACAAGACACACGAGTTCAAAACTAGGCAAAGAATGCCCGGGTCCGAAACTTTAGATATAAAGCTAACGAGTCCGACACAACTTGCAAAAGGCCCATGAGACGATAGATAAGGCCCACACGTCCGACACGAGTAAAAAAAAAAAGGTCTACGAGTTCGACAGAACGAATAGCACCATCCATATGCCAACTACAAGGATGTATTGGTATAGGGTGTTGCATTAATGACATAAGAGGTGAAATGATAGGAGAGGGCAGTTCTGTCTCGCTACCGGTTCGTGAGAGATTGTTACAAATTATCATTCTTTCTTTTTTCATTACAACATTGTACCCTTCATGGACTCCCCCCTCCCCCCTCCCCCTCCAAAAAAATGTAAATAAATGAATAAGAAATAAATAAAGAAAGAAAAAATAATGAAAAAGACAAGACAATTGCTATTTTTAATGGGCTGGCTCCATTTCCAGCTTTTTCCCCTTTTCTCTCTCGTTTCACAAGTTGAATAACACTAGACTTTCCCTACTGTTGAAAAGTATTAGCGAACCAGTTTGTCACAATCTCTGTCACAACAATATATGAAATTAGATCAGTTGATGAAAACTTTTGATATCGCAGTGATCCATCCTCGATTTGTGGTTCTTGTTTGTAATGATTTTCTCAAAACGGTAATTTTTTTTCTAAGGAATTGGATAGCTGTTATACATGGTTGCATCGTCTTTTCCTGAATCATTACAAATACTTTGATAGAACTTGTTTTATTTGCTGTGAATTCATACTAAATCCACACCTTCGCTAGTGACTTCACTCCGTCCAGATTATGTAAAGCTGTTGTGCACTTCGACTTGGACCATGTTGTGAAACATTTCCTGCTCATTTCAGTTCCTAAGACATAATAGTACACATTGAAGACACGCACACGGATATATACCACAATTTAGCCATTCGTAATGTACTTGAATAATAATTTTTCTTATTTTTAATGAAAATTCGCAAAATATGTTCCCCAAAGAGTGCACCAGATTGTAGAATTTCAGTCTTAAAATGCAAAATCTGCCTTGTGTGCAAGGAGGGGTACCCCCCCCCCCCGCTTCGCTTCCTCGCTTGACGATCTCTCGTCCAATGTAACAATCATTCTTGCCCCTTTCATTGACCAAGTTATTCGATCCCGCTGCTTTTCCTGCATACGGCCATGTGTATGTGTGTATGTGTGTGTGTGTGTGTGTGTGTGTGTGTGTGTGTGTGTGTGTGTGTGTGTGTGTGTGTGTGTGTGTGTGTGAATTGTTGAACATACATTATGATTGGCTCCCGGTCGCAAATCATACATTTATCACTTGTCTGTGAACGAAAGTCATACAGCTATTCTCCTCACGGCCAAAATAATTGTAAGGAAAATGTAGATAATTTCGGGAGGTCCTCAAATTAACCTGTCGTAGTCAAATCGAGTGTTTAACATGTGCTGCACAATTAGCAATAAAACCGTGAACAGAAGCGAGAATTTTCAGCTGATGTGAAGGGATACGACAAAGGAGTTTTAATGCTGTCATGTAGAGGGATGATTATTCCCTCTGGATCACGTGTAAGCTGCAAAATTCCAAAGTGAAGTAGCAGCTGCCTTTCGGTGATGATTTATGTCATTATAATTATACTCTGCACAAATTAGTGGTCCTTATTTTAATACAGTCGTATCTAAAGTAATCAGTCATCGTGATCATAACACCAACACTAAGATGACATTAGACGTATTCATAGAAAGAGCAGGACCATTTATTGTTTCATCCTATGGAAGTAGCTCTTTGATGACTTCCGGAACGTCGTAACCAAAAATCTTCATGTCCGTCACAATACCGCCATCAACGACCAGTTTCTGCAGAAGATCGACAGGAAGCTGAGAGTAGTACTCATGGAGCTCTGCTGGTTTTGAGCTGTTTGTTTTCTTCTGTAGACGGGGCAGCTGCATTGAGACGTTTATCGATCTTAAGAAGTGTGTGGTTTCCTCTTCTGAGGTCTCAAACGCACCAATAAAGTCGTAGTGAAGCAAGCAAGGAGAGCATAGTTTATGCATTTCCCGCCAGTGTTCATCCTTTTCCTGGGAAGACAGATAAAATTTTACAAACTGTGTGAATGTGAAGTTTTTAAACTTCGCGTTGTAGGTAGCTGCAACGACAGGATCTGACTTTTGTAGCCACGCTAGTAGCAACCACCGCCAATGACAGTTATTGTCCATGGTGATCTTGTCACGATAGGCAGATAGCAGTCTAGAGAAAGGGTTCCGCGCAAACATGAAGCTGCGATGCGTCCTGAAGAGCGCCCTCACTCCTTCACTATCAAAAGTTGAGAGGCTCCGGAAAGCGGTCCTCACTGCTTTATGAGAATCCCCAGTTGCGTCCAGCCCTTCCATTTGGAGGAGAAGTGATTTCCAACTGGTGCAGCCCACTTTAGGCACATAGCAGTAGATGAGTTTGGATTTGGGTACTGCAAGCACAGTTTGTAGGCTGGAGAGCTGGCTTGGACTCAATAGGTCTCTTTTTGGAATGAATGTAGTGTTGAGTCCCATGGCTGCACAGGCCGCCAGAAGGTTTTCCTTTCGTCTTTTCTGAATTTCATCCAGGGAAGGGTTTGGACTATGAAACCTAGGTGACTGAAAGATAAAAATGTAAAGAAAAGTAATAATAAAGATATATATGTATTTTTTTTTTTGTAATAATACTTCAAGATGCTTTTATTACGCAGGCTCTATTTTCTACAAAAGATAAAAAGTAATTGTGTTATGCATATATTTTTTTTTTTTTTGTAGACGAGTGGATATACACGTCAATTGAACTTAAATTGAACTGAAAAAAAAAAATCTTCATGGGTTATCGAATGTAATAGTAGCTACCCACCTCATCTGAAAGGCACAGTTTGTTTCAATTTCATTCAACTTTTCACTTTAACAACTACATGCACGAGACTAAGTAAGTATACTTGGAAGACGTTGATGAAGGTAAAGTTGTCTATTAGAAGTGTGAAGTCAGGCAACGCAATGAACAGAACAATGATATGTCGCTGCGACTGGGTGGCGATCATGCGTACCAACAAGTAGTATGTGATTATTATTGCAATGGTGAGTGATGTGCGTGTGTATAAAAGCCATTATTTTGTGGAGAGTTGTGTAGTTTTGTAGTGTGTAGAAGTTCAGTTCAATTCAGTTTCATTCAAATTTATATCCATTTTCGAAAAATACATCAAATTTTCATTCTGACAGAAAAAAAAATATTCAAGACAATGTGGATTGAACAGAGTAAACAATAATCAAAACCTTATGGTAACGATACATTGTAATGAGTACTGAAGTAATAAACATGAAGTAAACAATAGGCCATTGCATCGTGCGAGAAATGGAGGAAGTCACTGAGAAGATAATGCTGGTATAATGTGGGCCCCTCTTGACAAAAGGATCAATAAAATAGGTTAAAAAGGGTTTAGAAGTCCACTAAAAGACAAGAGTAAGAAACAGACGCACAAACAAAGCAACAACAACTAAATCCAATGATTTCCATCAAAAAACTGTACTACAGGATACAAGGTGTACATCTTTTGTCAAATTATACTGTTAAAGATGTGAAAGATAGTAAACTACAAGTCATAAAATGTAATATGTATTGCTTCCTTAGTCAATTGTCAATGATCATTGGTGTAATATGTAAAGAGCTTGTACATGTATAGAATAAGGTGTTTCACTGGTTTAAAGGTAGGCCTAGCACCGTAACTTATTTTGAATTAGATTTCATACAGCCAATACTATCAACTCCAACGCACATTATAGCATATCATTTGCACAGGCTTATAATAACATAATGATTTTCTTGAGCAGGAGCTGGTCATGAACAATTCCTTGGCTATTTACTTACCCTAATTGTCGCTTGCCGCAGTAACTTCTCTTTCTGCGGTAGATCTGGAGAGAGGTCTATTAGAAATGATAAGTGTGTGAGCTTATGAGAATCCCACATTCTTATGAGTTGGGAATTATCAATAAACTCGTTAAGTAGAATTACACATAATGCTAGTCAAAGGGTTATGATCGATGACGTCACTGGTAATCGATTAACTGTTCTTTTATGAGTGAAGGGGGTGTTCCGGCTTCCGGGAAACATCAAGTGGTATCAATGTAAATACACAAATGTGACCATTGAAATGTTCATCTGGTTTCCAAATAAGGCAAAAACCCCATAGTTATCTCGATCATAAACAGTCATCTCGATCATAATAACAGTCAGATACAGAAATTCACATTTGAGTGGAGGAATCTCAAAGAGCACATAACAGGCTTCAATAGTGATTCTTGGACACTAGAAACAAAGGTTTCTAACAGCGTCGTCAATAAGAATTATGCGAAAAACATACAAAATACGAAGGATGAAAAGAAGACTTAATTTCATACACTATAAATCTCGTGATTTTCATCAAGTATTCGAGTTTATCAAATAATGATTTATATAGAATCTCTTGAAAGTCTGATTAAAAGTCTGTTATACGACAAATTAATTTTGATAATCATAGGATTTGTCTTGAATAGTATAGAAGGTGACACGTGCTGACACGAACTGTAGTACAGTGTATCTGCGGCTTTCTCATTCCGTCATGTACGTCAATCCACGTTATTCCTTAAATACACCTAAACTCCGTCTCCGAATAACGTAATTTCATGTTCCGTCTTGCTTCAGAATACATCTTCTCGAACGCAGACATACACTTGATAACATGCCCTCATCATGGCAACGCTAAGAATGAAAATGGCAATAAGAGTAGGATAAAAACGATAAGGAAGTGAATCTCCGAAAATGATTTTTATCGTATACTATAATGTATTAAATTTATATTTCCAAGCAAGGATTCTTTTGGTCTAGTTTGTAGCGTTTATCATGATAATTATTTCTTCTTTATTTTTTTTTTTTTGGGGGGGGGGGGGGTATTACAAAAATTGGTGGTCACACAGCACTCTGCACATCTCGATGTATCTAAATACCAGTTGTAGAATTATTTTATCATCAGATACTTAAACCCATTGGGCCACTCGAATCTTTACACCATCAAGAATACTCAGGCTTTACCTCGCAGTTATCAAATTATACTAGAACGCATCACTTACTTGTCAATATATACATGATACCTTTTTGAAATAAACGAAACACCTACCAGTCTTTGTAGAGAATATCCCCCGTGAGAGTGAAGCATATGCAACAAAGGCAGCGAGACCTATTCCTATAAGGAGAGCGAACACTCGTCTCACCATTTTGTTGTGGTATAATACGCAGGTTGATTCAGTAAAGCTTATACACACTGAATAGTCGTCGGTCGTGATTCGACCTGCTTCGTTTCTTAGCAGAAATGCGATGAGCATGTCAGGGAGATAAATAAAGATAAAGAGAGAAGCGGAGAGGGAGAGAGAGAGATGGAGAGAGAATAGGAGAGGGAGATCAAGAAAAAAAAGCATATCTGGCATGGAGAAAATGAACCCGACTTTGAATAATCATTGATTTTCTAGGCGAAAGTGGCGATGATGGATTGTGATGAAGAGCAAACAGGACCACATGGCTCCAGGTCGTGAACACCACAACTGTTTAAACATTGAAGCTGATTAATGCAAACTTCATAAACGCGAACACCACCTCCTGAACTCGACCCACTGACTATCCAACGAATTGACGCCATACTTAAGACTTTGTACAGGAATATTAAAGGAAGTGATTTAGTGTCAGCATGGCCTCATTTTATTTTTATTTCTTTAAATCAACAAGCTCCACATCCACTTTAATCATCAGTGTACAAACGTTATACTATACAGCCATAACAATAACCTCGTATTCATAACTAAAATAATCTCTTTGATAGGCTATGCTTGAATGCTACACACCGCACAAACAAACGGATGCGCGCTACGAATCCTACATCCACGACTTAGGGCCTGTTATAGAATCCTACGAGTCATACAGCCAACGATCTCGACACTAGACAAATAAAGCACACGAGTCCAACACTAGCCAAGCAGAGCCCACTAGTCTGACACTAGGCAAAAGGTCCATGAGTCCGACACTGGGCAAACGAGAACTACGAGTCCGACACTTCTTACAACATGGAGTTTAATGTATACGCTGTGTCAGTCTCGTGGACTTCTTTTTTTTTTCCTAGTGTCGGACTCGTGGGCCTTGTTTGCCTATAATGCCGAACCAGCGGGCCTTATTTGCCAAGTGTCGAGCTCATGCGCTGTGTGAATTGTGACTCATGGACCTTTTTTCAATGTCAAGCTCGCGGGCAGTGCATGTATCATACTCGTAGGAGGACCAGAATACATATACAGATACATTGCTTGATATTATTCCAAGTGATGCCATGTTGGCTACACCGAGTAATTCACTGAATGTAACTTCCCTGAAGAAAGGAGAAAGGAAACGAAAAAGGAGCAAACTTTCGCGAAATTATTGTTTACGTCCAACTTTTGGAACACATGGATTACAAAGAGCAACACGTGGCAAATCTCATTTCACTTCATCCAGTGCATGATAGATCAACATCTAATTTGGATTCCAGATGACGTCAAACTAAACAGGAGAAAGGAAGCCATTCGGACGAACGGACAAACAAAACTAAGAAACTGCATAAATTAAAGAAAAACACATTACAATTAAATGAGCATGTAGGACCTATCAAAGGCCCATCCAAGTTATGATTGATATCAGTAACTGTTACCTAGACAAAATAGAGAAGCACTCTGAGAGCGCAGACCTCCACCAAGCGTACAAATCATTTTCAACACTGATCTTGTTCTTCCAAAAGCCCTCTTGGCGAAAATTCGTTAAAACAACGTCTTTCACGGAGTTTCCTTAATTACTACTGTTGTGAACTATACACTGTACACACTCAACCAAAAAATAAATAAATAAATAAATAAGTTCCCCCAGCATTTTTGGATAGATCTCAAAAAGTAATTTACCGATTTTCATACTTCAAACGGGAATGGATAGGGATTTTATTGCTCATAACATGAATGGCATATCATTGCCACCAGATTCATTATTGGTGTGGAAAAATATGCATTTTATGTCAAAATGCACGAAAAAAAGTTGCACCTTAGTGATTTGCATTGACTTTTACACAAATAATCAAACAATCACTCATGATTATGAATTTTTAAGCATGGTTTATTGCACATTTTTCTATCTCTTTCTTTTTTTTACAGTAAAGTATTTAATAGTTTATATGTCCACCATCCGCTTCAATAACCAGCCGGCATCTCTTCCTCATACTGTTAACTAAAGTTTGTACTTGGCGCTGCTCAATGTTGGCCCATGCTCTCTGCAAGATGCACTGAAATTCTTGTAGTGAAGTGTCATCTTTCACCTTCTTGCTCGCTTTCCGCTTAATGATATCCCAAAGATTCTCTATTGGATTACAGTCAGGGGATCTTGCAGGCCACTTTGCCACTCCATACGTTCGATGCCATTTCCCTCAAGAAACTGATCTACAACTTGAGCGCGATGAGGTCTAGCATTATCATCCATGAAGATGAAATTGTCTCCCATAGCTGCTGCATACGAAATGACGTGCGGTTCCAAATAAGCACATGGCTTTGACCAAAATTTTCATATTGAAAAGACCTATTGTTTAAAAAGTATACATAGCATTTTGTTTAATAGGGAAGCACATTGTACCAGAAGAAATTCCTGAGAATTACATAACAATTTAAAAAGGTCATTTGCTAACTTGCATATAGGAAATGTACACAATATGCTTCATATAACCTTAAGTGCAACTTTTTTCCCCATGCATTCTGACATGAAATGCATTGTTTTTTTCACACCAATAATGATGTCTGGTGGCAATGATGCCAGTCATGCTATAAGAAATAAAATTCCCTATCCATTCCCGTGTGAATTATGAAAATCGGTAAAATATTTTTGAGTATTTATCCAAAAATGCTCGGGGGAACTTACTTTTTTGGTTGAGTGCATAAATGATTTTGGAAAACCGATAGCTTAATATTTGAAAAGCGATATTCTTGCTATACAATGCTATAGGCATAAATTGTATTTTTCCCGACTTTAGGGCGAAAAAGTATGAGATTATTGGATTGTTATGTTGGAGGTATCCATGCAGAGTGGATGTCATATTCATTTCCTTTATGGTGGCGTTTGCAATTGCAAGTCATCGCTATATATGTTTTATCAGTTTCCCTCGGAGCACTGTACAACCTTGTTTCATTCCTTCTTACTCGACGAATGTGACTGGTTCAGTGATGAAGTAACTCTTGAATGACACGTGGGACGTCATACCCAAAGAGGGCAAGATCTGTGACAATACCTGGATCTTGGATCAACGTTTGAAGAAGTTCTCTCGGCAGTCGAGAGTAGCTCTTGCGTAATGACTTCTCCTGCGAGCTATTGGTGACCCTTTGCTTGTGAAGCAGTCCCCCGGTAGAGGGGGCGGTTTCATTCAAAGCGTCTACGAGAAACGCTGCGTCTTCTCTCAACGTTTCAAATAAGCCAATGAAATCGTAGTGCATCAGGCAAGGCGAGCACATCTCGTTGATTTCTCGCCAATGGGCGTTCTTCTCGGAGGATGATGTGTAGAACTGAACAAACTCTGTGAATGAGAAATTCCGATACTTCAGTTTATCCTTCTCAGGAGACGATGGATCCTTACTTTTCAGCCAGGTTAAGAGCAGCAATCTCCATTTGTCTGTACCATCTCCCATGATTTTATCTCGATAAGCCGACAACAGTCTCGAGAACGGATTGCGCGCGAACATGAAACTCCTATATGTTGTAATGACTTCATGCGCTCTTTCAGAATCAAACTTAGACAGAGGCACGAAAGATCTGTCGGCAGTCGCGTGGACGCTTTTGTTGCTAACAATTTTCGACATTGACAAGAGCAAAGATTTCCAGCTGGTGCAACCCACTTTGGGCACAAAACAGTATAACAGGTGTAATTGGGGTATTACCAAAACGTTGTTTAATTTTCTGAGCTGCTCAAGTGACAGTAATTCAGTTCGGGGTCGAAGGTTATATCGAAGCCCATTGACTTGCATGCATTGTAAAGCGTTCGCCGTCGTGTTGTCTGAACGACACTCACAGTCGCATTCCTGTGTTTGAAACTGGATGGCTGTAAACCAAAAATATATTTGAAATATATTGGAAGGAAGAAGAATAAGATAAAGAATGAGTAAAATAAACAGAGAAGATGAGAATAACTTTTTGAAACTTTGGCCAACACGGGACTCGTAAATCCTAAGTAATTTTAAAGAAGAAACCGATGCATCGCGTAACCACTGACGTCGTACAAAATTTGTAATTGTAAAGTCTATACAAGGGAGCAAAGCAACCGGGGTGGGGGGGGGGGGGGGGGAGAAGGTGTGGGGGTATCTCATTTCAACGTGAGGGAGATTTATCATTTTAAGACCTGAAATTCAGCGATCTGGTGCACACTTTTGATGAAAATTTTGGATTTTTTTTTAATGAGAAGGGAAGAAAATATATTCACATAATTATGTGAATGACTAAATCGCGATATCTCAGCTCTTGTTCCTCATGTGCGTCAGTACTATAAGTGCAAAGAAGTTGACGGGAGGGGGTTGGGAAGGGTAGCAAAGGAGATTTTTTTTTTCAGAATTGGAATTCAACAATCTGGTGCACATGATATTTTTGCCCCCTCCCCATCTTTCATGGGGGGGGGGGGGGGACACCTACCCCTCCCCCGATGACGCCCTGTTCTGTTTGTAATTGATATATTTCCGAAGAACTCAATGGAAGAGTAGTGTGACATGATTAACGTATTGCACAACTCATCTTGAAACGACGTTCATGCTTTCACAATGTAGTGATGGATACTTTATTTGCAAATAAACAAGCAAACAAACCAAACCAAATAATTACGGCGTGTCAGCGGCTAATTAGTTGAATCAATTGAATCATTCTGTTGCTACACCTACTGATTTATCGTGATACGAAAACATCAAAATCCTGTTACGACGTGGAAATGAAATGAGGATTTCAGTTAACATCAACTATTCCTCCTCCAAAATATTCTTTCGTTTTGTTTCATCTGAAAAAAAAACAAGGCTTAGAAATAATGTTAGTGTGTAAAAATCAAATGTGTAGCTGATGTTGATACTCACTCGATCTATTGCATTTCGCAGTGCCCTCTCTTCGTACCCGAAAACTGCGTAAAACAATACATGACAAGAAAGACTGTGATCAGAGGACATTATTACAGACGTTTTCTTACACACCTACACAAATCAAATGGAACTTTTGAAAAAAAAAATCTTATCTGCTTATGCCGGGTAGAGAGTACCACCTCACTTCGACAGCTTTTGTTTGATTTGTAATGCTGGCACATTGGACGGTTTATCAGCAATACTTTGACAGTTTATTCGCAGTTGCTCATATTTTCGCAGATTTGCATTGTATGATTTTGATTTTCATTTTTTTTTTCATATCAGTGTCTGTATGACGGGGTAGAATGAACACCTTTCACTGTGAAGTCTTTCTTTCAAACAATGTCAAATGACATGCCAATGCTGTCCCACGATCAGAAACTGTTAGCAGAATTGATTTGATGTCACAAAAATGATCTGATCTTACAACTCACATTATTCTATGTAAGATCAATGTGAGCACTACCTTTGTCGTGGTTTAACCATAGGCATCTTCCCTAACAGTGCGTGACAATCTAATTATTTTCCTTCAAATATCCTGGTCAATCTGATTATTTGATTAAGGTCGTTGAAGCTCTCTCCCAAATACAGGGGTGGGCACATTCACCATTTGTCGAGATTCAAAATGGTGCACTATAGGAAAAGGTGTTCTTTGGACCCGTCCTCGATCAACGGGTTAAGCATTGATTTTATTACCACTTGAATGGAAAATTTGCCCAAATATATGCTAGTATATGTTTTTGTTTATTTGTTTGTTTGCTCACAAACTCATGAAAGATTACTGAAAGGCTTGTGAGACCTATGAGTGCATTCTTTGAAAGCCCCTCCCTCACAGATCACTAGCAGACTCTGGTGAATTAGTTAAACTTTAAATGGAGACCATGCCTACTATAGAATTTACTGATAGATTATTGAGAAATCATAGAAGACCAATGAGAGATCTAACAAAACAACGTATTAGAGTGCAAGGGAGTTTAAATTCATACAGAATATTCCAACCGTAGAAGGTTTGATATGCCATTGACGTAGTCCTGGTTGAAAATAGCCTAAAGTATTAAGTATGATAAACCACGAGGCCTGAAAGTTCGATGTTCCCGACAGCTAAAGTTCATCAAAATGATGGACGAGTCAACGTAATTTGAGGATGCACTGTACTTTATATCTTATGGTATTCCGTGGTGGCCGATTCGCAGCTGTCTTCGTGTCATTTGCCATTTGTTGGCACGAAAATCTCTCCGATGGGAGAACATGCCCAAAATGTTCTGCCCACGGAAGAACGTAACCGATGTGATCTAATATAATGTGAATTGCTTTATGCTTTGCCAGTATTTACACTATGTCCCGGACACTCTAAAAAAAACTGCGTCCTACCTGTTTTTCCTAGATTGGCACTGCTGACAAGACTTCGTTTCGCTTGACTGTAAACCACTATAGGCCTACTTACTATATACTCACAAGGGGATTGCATTCTCACAAAACTTTTTGGTAGTTCCCTCCATTTCAAACATCTTTACCTTGATATAATTCAGTCATGCATTTCCTTTAACTATGTCTTGATTTGCTGCAAAAAATGCAATAATTTCTCTTGAATATGCAAAAGTCACATTGTACTCTGTTTAAGTTTGTGTGTGCGTGTATGCAAATGTCATAATATTGTGTTTTTTACTTTTGTCGGAAATGAAATGCCTTTGTAACATGAAGTAAAACGAAGAGTGGACATATTCCCATAGGCATCACATGAGGTTTACGTTGAGAGGATAAGACAGTTCGTTTGAGACAGACAGACAAGCAGACTAACAAACACCTACTTACAAAATATACTCATGTACTCACATAATCAATGATCGCATAATTAAATTCGCCATCTGCATCTGAAAGCGTGATATGAATTCAGGTTCACCTTCAGACTATAGTTTCGGATCAAATCAGGCTGATTAATAAAACGTAACACACATGCATGAATACTGACCATTCGATGTGGTGTGTGTGAAGACATCGGTGAAACTGGATAAAGTGCAAAAAACACAGGTGATGACACTGCATGTTATCAGAATGAACCGAACACCCATGTTTCTTCAGGTTCGAATGTTTGTCAATTTTAAGCGAGATCGTTTCAGAATGACTTCAGTAGCTCTACTTCACTATTAAGAAAGCCTTCGAATCATCCAATATTAAGCATTAATGTGAAAAGCACTCGAAGTTATTTGTACGCACACAGATTAAACTTTCGAGTGCACCAAACACAAGGACTCGAATATCTCCCGCCGAACACAGAGCTATTTCCATATAGATCCTGCATTTTAATGATTTTCCTGCTTTCTCGATTAATCTATGACAACAACCAAGAGGGGAAAAAAAACAAGGGGGGGGGGGAGATCGTAAGAAAGATAGGACACAGACCTTCCAACAGATCAATACCCGAGCGACGAAACATATACGCCTAAACAGAATTACGACAGATGATATTGATTCGGGGGGGGGGGGGGGGGCAGATGGATGGGTCTGCTCAGAAACAATTAGCAGAAGTGTCAGTTGTAAGAGGTATATTTTAATGGATGAAAAGATCAATGCATTGGCGGCACCTTCCGCAAAGCACATAAATATCAGACTCTCCACTATGTTTTCATTGACGACTTAACTTAATACAAGGAGGTTTTCGTTTTAGCTCCCTGATTGATTAGGTACCATTCAATTTGCAAAGTAGTGGTAATGAAATGCTTAATCTGATTCGTCTCAAGAGCTGGTGATCACCTCACAAACTTTGTGCCAAAGTCATTATCGCATGAGTTTGTGAGGAAATCAGTTCTGAGTCAAACAATGAATACGTAGCTCCCCTTTCAGCTCTACAGTATAATTCCCGATTGAAAAGAAGATTGCGTGACTACTTACAACGTTCAAGGCAATAGCATCAGTCAAACGAAATTAATACTTTCCTCAGTCACATCAGTGAAAATGCTGCTAATCTTAGCAGAGTGGTATACAGAGATAACTGTTAAATCAAGAATGCCAATTACATTACGTGATGATCACATCCGCTTACAAATATCATGTCCTATGCATGGATATGTTCAAGATGTGTAATGATTTGGCGATTTGAGATTTCGTGCCTCCGCCCAGAATGGTAAGGGAGGCATTGTGATTTCGGGTTGACCCTTTCACTGTCCATCTCGTTTCCTGTTATCGCGATTTTAGATTTTTTTTTTTAATTTTAGAGAATCTCCTTGGCAGTAAGATTTCTGGCAGAATGCCCAAAGGTCAAAAAGTCACTCTGGAGACGATGTGACATGGTTGGCAGTGACGATCGCATTATTTCCATGAACATGGTTGTGATTATAGATTAAAGTTCATGATTTTTGCAAAGGAACTTGGGTTGAAAATGTCAGACTCGATCAGGGGTGAAGGTGAAAGGTAACCAACGTCAATTCCTTGCCATAAATATCATTATCTGCTTATGTAGCCCTTATGATAATTGAATCTCATTGTCATTTTGAATAATAGGTAAATGCCAATACTCACACGCACACTCATACGTACAATATAGTCACACCGTTATCCCTCTCATTAATACATTTGTTTCTCTTTCTATCTCTCACACACACACTCTATGTATGTGTATATCATATACATATACACATATGTATATATGTATATATATGTGTGTGTGTGTGTGTGTGTGTGTGTGTATACATATACACACACACATCAATATAGTCATATATAAACGTGCAACTCTTTCTACTACAAATTTGAGAAAATTTCTAGACCAAACTGTGAGTTAAGCAAACAGGCGATTTACTGTATCTCATCACCATCCCGACATTTTAATATCTAAATACAAGGCAAATGTGGAACGGCACATGTAAGGGACGGGTTCCTATGGCGTGTCTGCTTAGCCACATTTTGCGTGGAATTGGCAGACATTCTTGCTTTTATGGGAAAGAGGAAAATCGCGACAGAGCAAATATTTCTCGACATGACATAATTATTGTATATTCGAAGGCTATTTGAACTGTCTGAGTCAGGGGGAATGTCACAACGGACGTTAAAACGGACGTGTTTTTTTTTTTTTTTTTCGTCTTCATACATTCCACCCTGTGTTGTCCTTTTTGGTCAAATGACATTTGAAATACTTAAAAGATTTAAGTTATTTGTTCTACGTGTGTGTGTTCCGTTCCTGTAGTTAAAAGCTTGTTACAAGGTATATAAGATTATGTTCAGAGGCCGTTGTCCAAGTCAAGCGATTGCTTATTGATAACGGTCTCCCCCCACCTGTACACTTAAAGATCTGTAATGAAATTCATGTATTATTTCACTTGATTATATACTTGTTACGTGAAATCTTGTTCGTATTTTCATGACTTGTGAATAATATGTTTGATATCGTTATACTTATTTTCTGTTATGTACAAGTGGAGAAATAAAACTTATCGAAACTGAAACTGAAAACATGACATGGTGGAAAATGAGGTTCGTGCTGATACTTTTGACAAAGATTTGATAAGATTACAACTATAAATCTAAACAATGCTGAAACGTGTTTACTATTTGTTGGTTCATTTATGTTTCATTTTTCGTATTTCGATTTTCTGTTTGTTTTGCTTATAACCACCTAATGAAAATTGACATTGTAAGTAGATAAAATATTAAAAGTGCTTGAACACAATGGATATGAATACAAACCCTCAAACTGAGGCACTTTATTCTCATTCCGTACAGTTGTTCTGTGGTTGCTTACTCTTTACGCATTAAACCGTCTTCTTAGTGGTATGGAAACCTGATCCGCAGCAAAACTAAAAAAAAACTTAACCATTCGCCTTTGTGAAAACATTTTTCTATAACAACAACTATTCCCGGGCTTTAACATGTGAAACAAGGCCATGATACCCGTAAACTGTTTTATAATGAAAGTTATTATCTCGTCATTAAAGGCGGAAACTTTTCACATTGTCTTATTCAAATGCACTATAATTCATTGAGGAAACTAATCCCACGCAAAAATAGGAAGAATCTATGATCAACCTAATTTCCGTGACTACATTCCTTCATAACGTCAGTAATTGCCTATAGGCTGCCAGCAAAGGATAATGAAATGCAAATATAACATGGATTGAGTGAACGCAGCAATATTTGAAGAACACGTCAGTGAAGTTTGATTATAATCGATCAATGTGTTAAAAAACTTTCAGAATGTTTTCAAAGTTTCAGTGCGTCCATTGCTGGATGAGAGGACTTCTTTTCGTGACGTCCCGCATTTACCACAATATTAAGAAAATATAAAGAGAATTCGACATTCTTATGTTTCTGGTTCAATGAAAAAGCACTTGACTTACCTCTTTTAGAAAACAGGGAGAATTTCAGTAGCCTTGTAACGTATATCAATATAAAGAGGAGGAAATGTGTACTTTTCTTCCAACGATAAAGGCATTGAAATTAATTCATCCACGATGTATCTGTGCTTTAGGCCGAGATTGAAAGTTTGGGGTTCGGCTCCAGTTTGTCGTTTTGTACCCTCTGCCAAACAAGAAGCCGACCTTTAGATGTAAGTGCATACAGTTATATAAATAAGTCTAGATCAATTAACTTTTTCGTGTATAGTCGCCCAAACAATATATATCAATGACTCTTTAACACTATCAGTCTGCGTGTTACATCACATTAATTCCTGTCCATATAGATTTGTGGGTGAAATTAATCGTGCACATTTGACCCATTGGCATATGTGATAGGAAGGATTAATTAGCGTTAATGAATTCAGAATCAGTATAACTTAGTAGGTATGAAATTATATCACTGCGTAGGATTTCATACTGTCTTGCCCATGGAATCGTCTTTGAAAGTCCTGATTGACAAATTGCCCTACATCGACGTAAATAAGCACGAATTGATCAGTGTTTTAGTAATAGCCATGATAAAAAATCATGGGCGTACGTACTCAAGCAGGATTCGAACCTACGACAACCTAGCTGATCTCCGAACAGGCGTCATTTCCACTAGACCACCGAACGTCCGCCCGACAGCAAGTACTGGTTTTAATCCTTAATGATTATTATTTACGTCGATGCAGGGCAGTTTATCAATCAGTTGCATTAAAAACACCTCGACGGAAGAATTTTGAGAATTTGAATAATTACGCAGTACCCGCAGGATGCTATAATGATTGGAACCAACACTTGCTGTCGGGCGGAAGCTCGGTGGTCTAGTGGAGATGACGCCTGTCTGGATATACATCAAAAATACATAAAAAAGAAAAAAAAACAACAACGAAGCAACGGATACACACGGAAAAACTGCTCATTAAGGTATGTATACGAAGACATGGCTGTTCTTCCAGGGGGTCCTAGCACGATATTGATACACACTAAGAAATGAAAGACGGGTTCAAATTTAAACCCCCAAATTGTTGCTATACAACCACCCTATCGAGTGCAACCTTGCACCTCAATAAGCAATTTGCACCCTTAGGGGTGCAATACGCTGAATTTTGAACCTAAAGGGGTGCGAATTTGCACCCTCAGTTTTTTGCTAATCAAGGGTGCAAACATGCATCATAAACATTAATACATTGTGAATTGGAAATTTGGACGAGTACCAAGGTTTTACTCGTAAGATTATACTTACACTCTGATGGATATGTCTGCATCTTTGTAGGTACGAATACAAATATTAAGATATTTGATTTTCTATTTGCATAATAAAAGGTGCAAATGGGCACCCCCAGGGTGCTGCTACAGGGACAAATAGGGCGCAAATTTGAACCTTTATTCTTTAGTGTGTAGTGAAATAAAGAGTTTACTTTGACTGCAAGTGTAACCACGACCTCTAGTTTAATCGGTATGGTTAAGAAGCATCTTTATTGTATCTGGAATGTTATATCCAAAGAGTTCCAAGTCGATGGTAATTCCTGAGTGTCTGCAGAGTTTGCCAAGAAGTTCACTCGACAATTCGGAATAGTACTTATTCAATGAACTATTTGCGGAACTATCTGTCATGTGCCCAGCAACACTACTATTGTATTCTGCTTGGAAGAGTTCCTTCGCAATGTATTTCATCTCGTCTTTAAAGTTCTCGAAAAGGCCGATGAAGTCATAGTTGATCACACAGGGCATACACATCCGATAGTACTCTCTCCAGTGCGGATTCTTGTCTACGGGGGAGAGGTAGTATTTAATGAACTCGGCAAAGGATGGGCTCCTTCCTGAAACCATAATCTCAGAAGCACTGTTGAAGTCCGCGCGTAAAATCCACTCGAGAAACCCGTCCTTCCACACAGAATTCGGGTCTATCGTCAACTTGTCACGATATGCTGACAACACGCGGCTGTAAGGGTTACGAACGAAAATGAAGCTTCTGTAAGTTTTCAAAATGTCCAATGCTTCCGCAGGTGGAAAGCTGGATAGGGGTGGGAAGATTTTATGCGTTATCCCGTGGATGTGATACTTTAAACTACTCGTCTTGTCCATATGCTCCAAGATATCGGCGTTAGTGAGCTGCAGAATCCACCGCTTTAAAGTTGTACTGCAGACTTTCGGAATGTCACAATAAAACATTTTATATTGTGGAATTACTATGACATGGTTTAGGAAACGGAGGTACGGTAGGACGTCTTGGTGCAGATCGACTGTTGCGTTGACACCATGAGATTTGCAGGCGTGACGTAATGTCTCCTTCCGACGGAGTTGCATGATGGCGTGGTTGTAGTCATTCGTAGGCTCAACCCCTGTGTGTGCCTGGAGAATTGTGAGAGACTTAATTGGAGCGATAACTCGCAGAACCTCTATACGACATCAACGTAGAAGTTCGAGAAATCAACTTTCCTTGTTGGAGGTCACAGTATGTTTCTTATATTTAAATGCTCATTTAGGGTAAAGAATTGTCCTTGCATTATTCAATGTAATACTTATTCATACTTTGCCCAAAAGTGAATGACCTTAATTTGTAAACGGTATGTGTATGCTTACATTGGGGAAGCTCATAAATATGTTTGCTTACAGTAAGAGAAAGACCAATGCTATCTTTATGAAAACTACTGTATTCGAAGATGATTTTTTCCATTTTTTTTTTACAGTCAAACAGCACAGGGAGTAACTTCGAGTGGCAAGGATTGTACACATAATATACGCGAACATTCGAATTTGCTTTTGCTAATTTCAGAAGCCCTTCTATGAACCATTGTTATAGATATAGTGTGCCTATCTATAATCATATTTGAGGTTCGTGTATCAACATTTTTTTTTCCAAAATACTATCTGATGTCATTTGATATCTATATGATGAATGCGTTCCATGCCCGGGGTTCTATGTGAAAAATACATCGTGTTTTGCGCACACATACTGTATCAACTCACATTTATTATCATTTTTTTTTATGTGGCGTGTGATACCTTTTAGTCCTATTTCACACCTCTTCTCTACACCTTCTATATATATATGCGTTGCTTCTTAAGTTTCTTTTAAGTTTTATGTCTAATCCATATACCAGAGCTCTTGATTAGAGAACATTTAAAAACGATAAAGGAGAAATAGAATAAGATGAACTAATACAATATATTAATATGATATGATATAATGATACATGTAAAATAATATAATATAATATAATATAATATAATATAATATAATATAATATAATAGTTATGATATAGTATAACATAATATACAATCATATCATATCATATCATATCATATCATATCATATCATAATGAAATGCAAAGAGAGAGAGAGAGAGAGAGAGAGAGATAGATAATGCACAACCTTTAAGGGTAATAACCTATTTACCTAATCTGGAAATAGCAGATTCACCTCTGATAGAATCCTAATTATAGGTACTCACTACATGTCCATGACCTGTCACTGATCGGCTCTGCTGAGTGCTATACCCTGTAAACGCTCTTTGGGCGGATTTGTCTGTAGCGGAAAATATGTAAGATTCGTTAATATTCATTTCGTTTTCAAATGAAGAACAAAAACGATAGGCCCTCATCTTGACAGCTGCTCTTCATTGCTGTTGAATTAAACACTTTGATGGGCATCTACATTTTATAAAACATTGTATTCAATTCACAGTAATATTCTGAGTATAATCGTACGTTTTACGTCCTGTCCAAGGGACAGAGCATTCTTGGCCAACAGTCGCATTGGAATGGCATGATCACATGCAACATTGCTCAGCCGAACTCACTGCATGGGTCTCGAATCTAAGCCTGTGCTTGTAAGATACTCAAGTAGTCACCACTGAGTCAGCTTGCAGCTCAGCCTTTCAGAAATCATGCTCCAGAACCAATTTTACACGCACTCCGAAATAATGATCGAGACTACCTCATCATTCATCTTTTTAGTATTAGACACAGCACAACACGTTGTCACATCCAGAACACCCCTTGACGCAAGACATAAAGAGGAAATCCATCCCCCCCCCCTCCAAAAAAAAAAAAAATCCAAAAGAAAGAGGGGGAAAATCCTTACAGAACGTTCAAAAAAAATTACAAAAAACAAAATCAGATAACAGATATGAAAAATATGACATTTTTAAAGTTAAAATTTTCGAATATTCAACTGAGGATGTTGATGTTGTCATGCCCTCATGATATTTCATGTATGTTATATATGAAATTTGTAAAAAAAAAAAAAAAGCTAATACAGGTAAAAGCATATATTCCCATACCCAAATATATCAGATGTAACATTTGTTCTTTATTTCTAGGGTAGTTTTAAAGCAAGTTTTATATTCATACGGATGATATATTAAATTTTTGTCATTTCTGTATGTGAAAAGAATAAAAAGTGGTAATAACTTGACATCATCAAATTGCTGATTTGAATATCAATAACGACTGGTCAAGAAATGTGTCCCCCCCCCCCAAAAAAAAAAGAAGAAAAGAATGTCATAACTTCCTTATTTTTCATCTGATTTTGATCATTTTTGCACTATTCTGCAGGTCATTAATATTTTCTTTCTTTTTTGGATTGATAAAATTTTGGAGTGTATTTCTTCTTTAAAGGGAGGGGGCGCTATACTTCATTTCTCACAGTAAGACAGCACAGTTTGGATTGGATAAGGTAGTGCTGGGAGCACCTTCCATTTCCGTAATCAATCCCGTGAAAAAGCAATGGAAGGCTGGAAGTCGCGTCGTATTTGGAAAATGACAAGCTATTTATATCATTCGAATTTGTATTCATACACGGGGATGATGTAAAATAATTTTCTTCTTTCTTTTTTTCCCCCTATCATTGTGCATTATTATTGCCATTACCGTTGTTGTCATTATCGTTATTATCGTTATTGTGTTGGTCAAACAGGGAAGGTTCATAATAAATTATGTTGTTTTTTTTTTTGTTTTTTTTTTGTTGCCGTTGGATATAAGGAAAGATTTGAGATCGGTGACTTATCACTCAGTATGAACAATAAATCTCATAGTTGGGGAAAAAAATGTACGATTGATGTAGACATAAGAAAATGCACAAAAAAAACAAACAAACACCAAATTGCACTATACATGTAATTAAGTAAACTACAAAATCGCATAAATCAACAACGAGTTATATCAATAAACGTGCTGAAGAACTAACGGTTCTTACAAAATTCACTTTCAACATCTTTCGTTTTAACGAAGCAGTGATACTTTTCACAGCTAGCTATAAGTAGCAGAGAAAGGTATCTCATCGGCCTGCACTCCTACCGTCGTAAAAATCCTTGCTTGAAATGTAACAAACAAGCAGAACATTTTCATAGGGTCCTGATTAAAAAAGATATTGAACTAGCACAACAACGAATGCATCACACAAGTGATTCTACTATAGACTTACTTTTTTAACGAAAGATCACCTACAATTTCTTTTTTTTAAAATTTGACAATGACTCTCAGAACGAATGGATTATGGCTGCTAAGTTATCTACTAAGAATTAAGAATATGATATATGATATATATGATATATAGATAGATAGAGAGAGAGATTCGCATGAAATAATTTTGCCGATATCACTGCACATGCAAAAACATGAGGAACATTCAAATTCCAAGAACTTCTTCCTTCACAACAATGTCCGATTTTGAAGACTTTTCAACTCCCTATGTTTGTTTCATTTTACCCAATAAATCAAAAATTTTCTCGAAGTTAGAGATTCATACCGGTTAAAAAAAATCACAAGCTCCTTACCCCTGGTTACGAAATGATACCCGTCACGGAGTTTGAAGATGAAGAAGGCGCAGAAGATGAATCCGATGACGACTCCCTGTCGTCTCCTCTTGCTCAACATTGCTGTCGTTGTCTGCTTTTCCTCTTGTGCAAAAGTTCAGTAAACGAAATACTCTAAGTGCGATTCAATTCAATATCCATGGTTGACTCTGCTAGAGCAAAATCAAACGAAAAGATCCATTAACGTTTCCAAAAAAGTCAAACTTAATAAAAGAAAATCTTGGTATCTTAAAGTTTCCCACCATTAAAAAAAAAAAAAAACAGTGATAGTTGAAACAATTGTGTACAAACATAGAAGAGACCGTGATGTCATTATCCGACAACCCGGGGTCCGCACACTTGAAATCATCACCTAAAAGCCTTTACATAAATCTCAAAGTGGCCAAAGTCCCTGAGATGCAGCTGTGACAGACTTTCAAAGAGAAGTAAAATTCATTTCATGAAGTCTCTCATAAGTGTGTCCTACGCACGAAAAGTCTCCGAGACTTTCATGAAACGGACCCTCACTCCGTTGGTTTCTTCAACAAAATTTTGCGACACTTATGTGTTGGTCGAGTATTTGGAAATTACAACCAATTCCTCCAAAAATGTTATCTTCTTACCATGCTACAAGTAGAAATTTTCTGAGGCGAGGTGTACTGTGATGATGCTGATCTGCAGAAGTATACGTACTACGTATGTCAATGTGATACATGTCCCGCAGGCCTTTTCAGACTTTCCACACCTCATATAGAGTATATTTTCGTATACACTGACAGTAGGCCAGTTTTAAATATCATTCAAGAAAAATAGTGAAAATCGATGGCGAAGATTTACACAGATGTCGAACATCATGCTGGATGGTATGGCCAATAAACACCAGAGATTTTCTCTCGTTGACTTCCGTGAAAATTTGAAATTACCCTGGTTTGCTGAATTCCTCGTCTGAAAACAGGCATACATCAGGGTTATTTTCAGCAGATTTGTGTCATGCGTTAGCGGCAATCATACATATACGTCAGTGTATTATTCTGCTCTGTAAAAGAATAGTATGAATTATTGCCATGTCATAATACTATCTATAGCTCTATCTCAGTTATATACGCATAATCTTAAAACGGATCTCTGTTAGCAGGGTAACGAAAACGGGAGTATAGATCGGCAAGTTCAGCACGTGTAAGCGGTTGAACTTGATCACTTCCTATAACGTAGCTCCATCGGTTGATGTTCATGACGTACTATATCAAGAACAGAAAGAGGCAGTACTTACTCATTTCTTGTAGGAGAAGCCCCAAGAGCCTGTTAGAAGACTGGAAAATGCATCGATGGTCCAGGTGTCATACATCGCACCCAGCTCCATCACGTGTGTTTAATTTATCGAGTAAGGTGATAATCGATGAATCCACCGACACAGCCTCGATGATTAGCGCGTACGAATAAGGACATCAGCAGGCAGACTGAATAATAATTGAACAGTTCTTTGTACCTCGATGATGAAGGGAATGTACTTGTCATTAATGTAGCAGAAGGTGCGATTGTTGTGATTCTTCTGGCTTGCATGCAGCCACTTGCACAAATCCATAGGCGTTTTCACATCAGCAATTACGCAACAACTGAAAAACAGCAATAGGTTCGCTGTTTCGCCCCCCCCCCCATGCATTTTTCAAACAAATAAGGCTCCTTGGTTACAAATGATTGTGACCCAACAACTCAAGTGCAACATGAAAAACATAATTCTAATTTGTAATGTTTTATATTTGGTATAATAGTGTAATAAGATGCATGACCTTCCCTCCCGCCCCCGCCCCCCATTATGTTGGTCGTCCCTTCTTTCTCGATATACTTCTCTCCTCCCTGCCCTTTACTAGCAGTACGAAATACTATTACAGCATGCACTTCATAGTACTCCCATGACCCTGGGACAGGTAGTAAAGACCTGCTAAAGTCGCAATAATTCTATACTGAGTTTTCCATTTCAAGGAAGACTGAGACAATGTTCTCTTGATCCGTACTCCCATACCTGGGACCTGCTTCATAAAATGCTTAACCTGAGAAAAACTCTTTTGAAAATACACCCGAGTTTTTCTCCTGCAGGTAAAACGTTTTATGCAACAGGCTCGTGGTTCATAACATGAATGATATATTTTGTTACCTGTCGAGGTTGTTGTTGTTCCTATGAACTCTTGAGTGTTTACGTTTTTCTGGATTAAACAAAAGTAAATGATTGTGATCATAATCATGAATATAAGGAAAGACATCTGGAAACGAAAAGACTGAAAAACACCAGCATGATATCATATTTATTGTCGTATATATAGAGTCTTCTTTATGTCCTCTGACACGTCCGAGTGATTTCATACGAACCTATTACTCTTGTGTTGGCATATTGTATCAGGCCCAAAAATGCATTTGTCAAACTCTAGCTGAAATACCGCCTTTGATATGACCATTGTTTTTGTTTTTCTTTCCATATTAACATTTCATGTTATTTACTCGGAGCATTTTTCACCCACCTCAGCATAGATTGGGTTGAATTCTCTTCTCTAACGAGAAGACTTCAACCAAAGACTGAAAAAAGTGTTAACGCCTAATTCTCTCCGGTATGATTACCGAGTCTAACAGACACGAGAGTGGTGCATGTTTCTTGCCGAGACTTCGTTGTGTGCTGTCATCCATTCAAAAGATGGTTACATGTACTCCCATTCTCAGCACGGTCTGTCGTTAGCATAAGTTGAGTAAAGATCAGGTTCAATTGGTTCTTTGTTACGTAGCACATGACATTGCTAATTGCCGAGAAGCGCTGCACGTGCAGATGCTGCTGATAATTGTGCTCAGTTACCAGCCTGGTTACGTCATCCGTTTTACACACTGATATAAAAAAGTTGAGAACAGGATCAAAGCTATTTTTGTAGGGATTAAAATGAAAACTAAAAGAGCAACATTTGAATCAGTTTATTAGTTATCTAACCTAACAACATCTGGATTAAATGGGTAATATCGAACTTTGAACATTAATTCTTTGCTTTATACTAGGAATTCTAAATGCAGATAGAGGAATTCAGAATTGTGTAATGATTCCCTCTTCTCCCTCCATTATGCTTCTGTTCGCAAATAAGTAGACCATCCAAAGGGGTTTCAGATTTATTCGTTGTCATTTCTTGTCGTTTTCCCGCGTCATTAGTTTTGTGGAAATAAGTCAGCCCATCTATATGAGGAACATCTGGAGGTGTGTAAAGTGAAAGATCGATAAAGCAGCGCGGAGAAAACACAAATCTGGACTGTCAACACTTGATAAATGTACATGAAAATCGTAGATCGTGCTTAGAAGTGCAGATGGGCTTATAGCACATAGGAATCAATAACCGAGTCTATATGTATAGTGGAGCTTAATACATATAACTTGTATTTGTGATTGCCTTCGGTTCCTTAGTCTACTAATAATCCAGAGTGGATGGCAGCTTTCCTCCTGTGAGGTGCGATTCGCGTTGGTAGTTGACTATACGTTCTGGCACAACTTACGTGCTTATTCCAGTTAAAGGACAATTCCAGAACAGTGATAACTCTGAAAAAGTAAGAAGAAAACAGTGAAAATTTGATCCCATAAAAAATTTGGAAAGTTATGAAATTTGGGAGTTTTGTTAATTTCGACGCAAAACAGTTCCTGAGAATTAACTATGAATGTGCAAAATTGACAGCATCAACGCTTCGTAATTTGCAATATAAACCCCTCAAACAAGTCCTGCAATTCCAGTTTGATGTATCATAGCTCTCTTTGAACTACATCTTTTTATTCAAATGTGACACCACAGGAAAGCCTTATTAATTTCCTTTGCAATGACAACTCACTTGTTTACATTATGCATTCTTGAAATGCACAGGACATAAATAAGTATGAGGAAAGGTCAAATGTGAAATGTTGCAAAATGAGCAAAAGTGGTTTGTGTAATCCCATTTGTTTTGTCTTTTCAAGAAAGGCAGGTGTTTGGAAAGAACGCATTGTGAGATTATCATTACATTCCAGGTTTTATCCATGATTTTAAAAAATGCAGTTTGCAGATTGAAATTAAACATAAAAGTTGACCAAACAATAATTAAATGTTACAGAAATTGAAGTTTTTGAAAGTGTGTGCTATTCAGCATTGTTTATTCTGGTATATAGTGGTCCTTTCCATGGTAAACTGTACATCATCAATTGCGCATTCCAGAAACACCCAATCCTAGCAAGTGAGGTGTCATTTTAAGGATAATTAATCAGACTATAATCATATAGATTATGATATCAAATATATTTTACTGATTAATATATGATGATTACAATACCTATATAAGAGAAATATGATTATCAAACATTGATTTGCAGAAATTAGTTTGTGGGGTTTATTTGTTCATAAAATCTTGATTTCTATATTTGCTCAAATGCAATTGGCCCCTTTAGAAATGCTTATATATATATATATATATATATATATATATATATCGGACTGGTTACTACTTCGAAGTTAGCAACGAATAACCTGTTATTTCACACTTCTATTCAGCAAAATTTATTTTTTTTTTGTACATGATTAATAGAAAATTGTAATATGATAAAATTCGGTCAGGCATGTGGTCATTCATACCCTTGTATAATTACCAACTATTTGAGAACTGTTTAAAAAAAAAGAAAAAGAAACAACGAATCTTTAATTTGAATTTGCATTTGATTTCGATTTGACAAATATTTATTTTTCGTTTTCTTGCCAAATTCTGCACTTTATGGATAGTTGTATCTTCCCAGATAGTGGTTTTTCGTCTTCGCTTAGATATTGCAATTACGTGTATTAGATTGATTCTAAGTACAATATGAGACTGTGAAAATTGTGTTAAAGGGGAAGGCTAGTAACTGATCAGTGGGAATCAGTGGAAATGCTGGGAGATGATTGTTCCAATCCTTATGGGATTCATTCAAGAGTTCATTGTATATGTATTGTTGTGTGAAAATTATTTGCTTCAGAACGGTCTCATATTCAAGTAATGTGCAGATTAATGCTCCGTCACTGACCAGGGACGCTAACCTGGAAGCATTAAACTGCACATTACTTGAATATGAGACCATTCTGAAGCAAATCATTTTCACGCAACAATAGATATACAATGAACTCTTGAATGAATCCCATAAGGATTGGAACAATCATCTCCCAGCATTTCCACTGATTCCCACTGATCAGTTACTAGCCTTCCCCTTTAAATTTGCATCCCAATAGATCATATATATAAAAAGACGGAAAGACACAACTACCTATATAAAATGCTATACTTATAATGATATAAGACAGAATTTCACATTTCTCGTCTTTGTTTCTTATTGGTTCGACTTTGTTAAACATTTCTTGTTTGTCAATTTGGGCACTGTCAAACTGAATATCGCCATGGAGTGGCGTTTCTCTGTGAGATCGACCCCAAATCCCATACAGGCAGTATGTCTTCCATTACGAGTCTCGTCATCCGGCCTGACTAAAATGAATAAATTGAGTGTTAATAAGTGTGCATGAAATTTAATCTTCTCCTTCGCCTTCCAAATGCACAGCAGATCAAGTACATTTCAAACTTCCATCTATGTTATACTACATCAGAAAAGTAATTAACTAGTCAGTTTCCTTCAATGTCCTTGTCGGTGTTATCTTTTAAATGAGGCATAATTCATTAAATGGAGAAAGTGTAAAATGTAGTAATCATGGTTTTGTTTGATGAATCAAATGACCTGAGAAATCGCTGAATCAAGCAGCGAATCATTTCACCCGTATACATGTGCAAAAACGTTCATTTTATCACACCACGAGAGAGCAGACATGAAAACTATGCGGCAATCAGTGGATGAATCGATCAAGCCATTCAATTTATTTTATGCAAACAGTGACTTCATTTTTAAATCAAACTCAGGTATGCCCACGAACAACATAGTGTTTTATACTTTAAGAACAGTAAAATCGATCGCATTTTCGCCATATTTTGGTACACGATCAATGAAAAATAATGATCATGTGTATGAGTTATGATTCATTATTCTCAGATTTATCAATTCGATTTGTCGTTATACGCGAGCGTGAAATCGATGTCACTTGTTGAACGAAATGGGGGTGGGGTGAAGATTGTGTTCGCCTGCATTGTGATTTATTATTTCAAATGTTTGGATGTAACATCACATGTACCTGTGTGCTTTTTTTAATCGTCATGTTTAATGCTGGCATAGGCATTATAAGTACATTGGAAACACATATGCACATCGCATGGTATATATGCTCATTGTTGTCTATGCATGCAAACGCAATTGAAATGGAATTCAAACCTAATCAATATTACAATGAAATCCTTCTCTAATCTTTTGTTTAAATCTGTTCAGTACAACCAGCATCATATGACATGAACCTTGTAAGTGCTACTGTGTTTTCTTACAAGATATGAGACATGTTAACTTTACTTATGTAACTTACTCTGCTAGTAAGGCAATCAACCAATGTACAGATACAATGATTTGTCACTCTTTCTTTTTTCATATTGAGAAAGTCGCAGTTTGCTCTCCAATATTCTCAAAAGATGACAAAAATATTCATTTCAGCATGCCTTTCACGCTTTTAATTTTTCTGTTTATGTGGCTCAGCTTGCCAAGAACATGGATCAGAGATCGTCACACTGCGTAGCAGGCCTTCACATTCAAGGGACGTCACAATATACTGTCCTTCACCTATTCGTTACAGATGGTTATATGAATCTTCAGGCAGTTCTCGGCCGGGATACTTCTTTAATAAGCCTACAATGATGTACTCCCTTATTTCAAAAAGAGTGATATTAAGTCATGATTACGTTCATTACTCAGAGTGAAAACATGAAATGTGATTTATCTTTTTTTTCAGTTATTTTGTGTACACTTGGAGACACTACTTTATTGCAGTCGTATACATTTCATGTTATTAGGGCAACATTAAATATGGCACTAGACGTAACATTCCTGGCGTCTGGAGATGTTGTATAATCTTTGTAAGATATTAGATGGAGTTGTAACTCAAATGTAAACTCTGCAAGACAAATTCGAACATAATGGTCTGGGATGGATGAAGTTCCATTTTACCCTTTAAGGATAGGATAAGAGAGTAGCATACCTATTTTCCATTGGCAAACCAACTACATGTATTACTTTAGAAGATAATTAAGACAATACAAAGATTAAACTTAGTGGAATCTGAGGAAAACTTCAAAGATAGGTACACAGTTGTAAAGTGTTCTAGTGAGTAGAATTTGCGTGTGTGTGTGGGGGGGGGGGGGGGGGGGACCGATAGTTGTTTCAGTGCAAATACGGAATGAGGAAGCTACGCTGCCGCATTCTGCTGCAACCACTCGTACACGACGTCGGCATTACGCTCAACCCAGTTGATGTTTCCCCGAACCTTTTCTATGGCCTGCTGTCTACCTCGCGCTCCCGCTCCTCCATCTGGATACTCGGCGAAGAAATCCAGCATCTACAGCAATTTAAGCAAGCAAAAAATCAGTTTTGTTAAGATATGGAATTTAAGCTCTGTACTGTTTAAGAACCTTGGACCTGTTGAAAATTACAAGATGAAGTTCAACTTGGCTTGAGAGAAGGTTAAGTTATATGCCATTAGAAGCAAGTCTCAGCAATTCAAACAACTCTATCGTAGACGTGTTACCCTAAACAAGCTCTTACAGAGGTCATGAATACAAAAGTATTTCATAAATCACCTTTAAAGATTACCATCTCGGATTGCATGTAATTATGTTATGTAACATGTAATTATGAACCTATAGGTTTCATTTTGCTGTACCCTGTACTTGAGTGACTTAATTAAGACGTTATGCGAGTACTTTAGTACTGATAGTTAAATATTGATACATAGTTGAGAGTGTTGATGGTGACACAAAATTTGCTCCTGCGACAATATTGCTCAGGTCATATATTCTCCAAGAAATTAGGGTCAGGGGTTGTGATAGGTTTTTAGATCTAGTTTGATATGATTAGGATTAGGGTTAGGGCAATGTTTGTGAGTAGAATTTATGTTTGGGTTAGCGTGCAGATATTTAAAGGGAGCAATGGTCACAGGAAAAAATGTCATGGAGCCAGTTTTGATGATGATAAAACAGATTGTAATCCAATTTGATGAATTCTTTTCAATGTCCTTAAGTCTATTCCTATAATGCGTGGGTGCGAATATACCCTCAAGAATTAGAAAAAGCACATACCTCCTGAAGTTGGAGCTCTGTGGAGTAGAACTCGGTAAGGCCTGGAACTACGCGACCCAAATATCTGTCGCTCACAGTAAACCTGAAGCATGAGACATTATTGGTCAATGACATGACAAAATCACGTTTAATCTCTTCTCCTTGACCTATTAAAGTCATTGTGAACACTGATATGATTTAAATTGGATATCGCTGTCACAATGAACACCTCTTTTTATGTATGCGCCTACTGCACTTTATGCAATTCTCGGATGTTGCAAAATCAATCTTGAAAATTAAGGTCTGACTGTTGAGTTTTATGTATGTTTAAGACCACGTCAGAACAATTAAAAGCACGTCTTTCTTTTTTATTTCTCTGGCTGATATAGCTTCTTTGGCAAATATGCACTTTTTATTTTGAATGTCACATGTTAGAAGCATTGTATGATCTACCTTTCCTACTATTTTTTTAATATATCTACACACATCTTTTTTTTTTCACTGATTAAAGACCCAGCAAATGTGGTCATTTCGATTTTTTTAATTTTGCCTTGTTTTGACAGGTTTCTTTGCAAATGTCGGACATAATTTGCATAAACAAACAACATGTTGGGATGAAACCTGTTAGAAAAGCGTCCTGCTGACCTTATAACTTGATTACGTATTCAGAAAAAAGTTTTTTTTTTCAACATTTCATTTTATTTCATTTGTTTTTCCATATACAAATACCGATGTAATAAAAAAGTATTACCAAAATCATCAAATAACAATGACGAATATTGTACAAGAAGATGAAATGGCTTGAAGCAAACACAAATACGAACATCAAATAAATATCAAAAAACAGCCTTAGTCTGTATGACATCGGGAGTGACAACCACCACAAAGAATTCTGAGGGCATAACAACTTCTCTTTTTTCTTTCATTTTCTATAATATGTCTCTTTCTATCTACTTTTGCTTTTTGTTCAAACAATATCAAATGTAATTTCCTCTCTCTGTCCTCTGTCTCTGTCTCTTTGGGGTTTTTTCTCTCTCTCTGTCTCTCTCCTTTTGTTTCAGTGTTGCCTCTCTGATAAATCGCTTGGAAATAGATGCCTGAAATTAGGACTCATTGAAAAAATCTGATAGTAAATCATTCATTTTCAGTACAATGTTTTCATGTTACTATGTGTCATGGAATCTACGGAAATACGAAATTTCCTCTGCAAAAGAAACAACAGCATGTTACAAGAAGATATCCAATTTCCGTACTTATAAGCATAATAGACCCTCTTGTAAATGATAGATTATTGCTGAAAATCTGCCTTTTTTTTAATGGCTAAAACTCACCTTTCCACTAGGATCGGCCAGTTTTTCCTGACCCAGTCCCACGCGATAGGGTTTCCGACGGGGTTGTCGCCCACATAACCAATTACGCTGAAGAAATCCTGGTCTCTCACGAAGCTGTCCTCAGACAGGAGTGTATCGAGGTAGCTAAAGGGGGAGCAAATGTGTGCTTTCTTCAACTTGATACTTAATTTTGCTCTTTGGTATTGCTATTTGGGGTGTGGATGTTCTAGCAAACGTTGTCGAGATGGATTCATGGTTTTGCACGTAAGATCTAGAAGTGACACAAACTGAGAGCAGGAAAAAGCTTCAACATGAATGAAGAAGAGTTTACAGCTCTGGTAACTCTCGCAGGACTCAGTTTAACCCCTTGGTATAACTTACAATAAGTTGTGTTTTCTTGTATTTTATAGGTAGACGCTGAAAATGAGCTTTAGTATATTAACATAAATCTGAATGTCATTTGGAATATATCGTACCGTTTGACTATTTGAACAGGTAAAAAAAAATCCTAGGTAAATCGTTCGATGCAAAAGAGTACTAAGAACAGAAATAAGGCTATGAGGTTATAACATGAGTGGTAGAAATACACGGAATACAGAGCAATGGGTCTACCCAGATTGTATAAGTTTGACCCGCTAGATACATGGACCTGTCAATAACTGATGATTTGATTTCCAATTAAAGGATATACACAGGTCCCTCTAGATATGGCTCACTTCTGGGCTGGCTATCTGATTAGCATTGTGTGTGAGCCATTGCATTCTCTTGTATATAAACTGAGGCACGCTTGGGACAGAAGAAAGGCAACAAAATGAGCTCTGTGAGTACACACACATGCATATGCACATACAAAATACGTCTTTGTATAATCATGTACGAAACGGAAAGGGAAAAGTGTGCCAAAGTATGTTCGTACGTGCATGTAATGTGCTTGATTTCTGTTTCGGCTTTTGTGTAAGATTTTGGCTACTTTTGCTTCAAAGGTACGGTAGGGTATGGGAGTTGGACATGGTCTAGCTGGTTTATTGCCACTTGGTCTAATATCAGATGCTCTACTTTCCAGTTCGTCTAACATTACTACGTCTAAACTCATTTAGTTTACTATCAACATCGTCGAATGCCGTTTGCTCTAATCCTTACTTGGTCTAACGCCCAGTTTGGCTAATTATCGTTTCGTCTTATGACCAGATGGTCCAACTGCAATTTTGTCCCCTGGATTTTTCCCATTTTTTCGCCTAATAAACTTTGGGTCACTGAGACGAAATGGGCACAGTCAATCTGTAAGTAGATGAACTGGTAATGAGGCTTAGAAGCAATAAACCATTGGACTATATAATGGTCGTTAGACGAGCTGGTTGTAGACGAAACGGAGTGAGACCATGTGGGTTGAGACTACGTAAATGGCTATTATGCAGAGCGAGCGGGAGTAGACCAAGTGATAAATCCCTGGTCTGACTTACTTGGACAGGATCCAGGGGATCCTAGTCTGAGCCATGGCATAGAGAAGTCTCGTTCTCTCAGAAGATACGTCCTCCTGCAGGTATCGCAGCCTCAGTTTATTCCACTCCTCCTGGCCGCCGATTTTCTGCATGCCAAATTCAAACACGTCGGAACGAAGGTTTGGCGACACGCTGGAAGACAACGAAACAAAAAATAAAAATTTGTTTTATATCCAGTAATCTCTTCCAACATTTTGAGATACACGATAGTAATACAGCTTTTGTATAGACAAAGAATTCGAAATTTAATTATCAGTTGCTATTAAATCGTTGAAACAAATATCAGTACATTAGTAATGACAACATAATAACTGCACCTATATACAAAGATCTTGACCAACCATCAAGACAGTTTGTTATGCCTTTACGTAATAAATGGTCTAATGTTTGCTTTCGTTCATGTAGAAAATACAGTCGAACTTTGAATTTGCATATCTCACCGACGGACAACAGTTTTACCATGCAGAGCAGGCAACACCATCCTCTGTTAACAAAACGTATACATTTTCCTTGATTGTTGAAACCTGAAAAGTTTCAGCTCGAAGTTCGACTGCGTAATCTAAACATAAATAAAATGTCGGATGAGTTTGTTCTTGTTATCTAGTGAAATTACGAGGTTTATAAAATACAAAGATGCTGATGGAACGATGCACTAAAGATGAAGAAGTCATGAGAAGATTGAGGCTTGACACTTTCTGCTACGAGTCAGTATCTATGAAGGCTGTTGATTTGACACCTGAAGACGAAATTTTGAGAAAATGAATGGTCAGTTATACTGGAACTGAAACCAAGTTGATATTGTATTTACTCTCCGTGAATTATGAGACAAAAGCACGAATGATCCACTTACTATGAGCCATTCAGATAGTCATTAAAAAGGCTGACTGCCTGGTCGATGCATTCCCGATTTCCATGTTTACATGCCAAGTCGATAATGTCAGATCGAAGGAACCTGCAAGACAACGACAACATAACCTTGATTTGACAATCACTGCGAGAAGAGAAATGGGCTCACACCATATTATCGTGATGTTGATATTCAATTCATTATCATTATGCAACCAGCTATATATCTCGGGTGGTAGCCAGAAACTTACTACTCACAAATACAGAAATGCCAGAGGTGAAAACAGAAACGTGAAGTCACACGACTTTCCGTTGCATCATCTCCCTAATCACTAGTACTTCCTTATATTTTCAACTTTCTTGTTTGAATTAGCTTTAGTATTCACTGAAGATGGTAATTTCAAACATAAAAGAAAAAAAAACACGTAAGATTTTTCAGCTAACACTACAGTTTTTTGGGGATTGATTTTCATAATGACAAATAGAGTGTTACAAAAAGGTGGTGAAAAGGCTTGCTTATAAATTCATAATCATTGCGATGTATTTCAAAATCAATAGCTTGATATCATGAACTTATGAGTTTGAGGTGCTATGAAAAAGCATGAGGTATTCGCAAAATTAAACTTATCTGGTGTGTGACAAAACTCGAAATTGAATAATGCTGAATTTGTACATTCTGTTTAAAGAGGCTGGATGAAATCATATAGGACATTAAATCCTCACGACCGACTTTACTTCGCTGGTTTCATAATTGCTTCGATCATTCTTGACTTTGAGAGAGAGAGAGAGAGAGAGAGAGAGAGAGAGAGAGGGGGGGGGGGGGTTTCCCATGTCATACATCACTAATTGTTTCTCCCTGATTACATCATACGATAATCCCCTACCAGTGGCGGATCTAAAGGGGAGCGCAAGAGGCGCACGCCCCCCTTTATTTATCATTAAAAACAAAAGGAATAAAAAGAAAAAATTGAAATGAAACCCGGAAGTGGCAACAGAAATATTAGTTGTACCCCCCCCCCCCTTTACAGAATTCCTGGATCCGCCCCTGCCCTACTGTGGAGATGAGATCCTGTTGTGTTTTCTCTTACCTATCCAGATGAGAGCCCGTGTCAGTCCAGCCTAGATCCTCAAATACACCTCTCGTTAGGTTCTCAATGTAGTCCTTGTAGAGATGGAAGAATATTTGAATGTGAATATTTATCCTTCTTAAAATGATAATAGAAGTATTCGTGAAATTATGATATATTTGCTTACTTGACTCGTGCTATTTGCTCTACTACTGGCCTGACTATTCTGTGTGATATTTCTACGGTTATTATTCCCACCACTTTAAGGGAATATCACTATAACATGTACTTAACCCTCAAAAGCCTGGGGGTTGAGGATGATTGAGCCCCCTCTCCCTCGTCATTTTTCACGATAAATCCGTAACGCAAAAAGCTCGGGCCGCGATGTTACATGACTTTTTTCTTTTAACTCTTGCGCAAATACCGAGACCAAATTCGCGACCCCCGGGTGAGCGGTTCCGAAGTTATGCAATATTTTGTAAGTGCGTTTCAGACCTAAAATTGTGATTTCATGTACAAATCCAATGCAAGTTCTGTTCTAGCCAAAATTCATAAATGCATAAATTTTTACTTTTATTGATCAAAATAAATTCATTTCGTGTTCTCTATGATCAGAACAGTGTCGCCGAAGATTTCCGTCGAAAAAACCAAAAAAATAAAAATAAAAAATTGACAACAATGAAATACGTAAGAAATTCTAAAAGCAATAAAATATATAAGAAAAATTTTAATACAACCATTTTTTTTTTTGGATGTACAGTAAACAAGAATTGTAAAAATAGCACCAAGACCTACAGATTCAATTAACTATTCCCTTTTCAGTTCTGTGGATTACATCAAGAATTACCCCCCCCCCCAAAAAAAAAAAAAAGTCTTGCTAGGCATCAAAATAGCCCAGTCATTTTAGGTTTAAATTGAAAACACATTATTAGCTTGCCCGATTGCCATTCCCAATTCCTCCTGCAGTTTTTCGCCCAAATTGATTTCACCCCATCAGGCAATGGGATGCACTTACCCTGTAGAGACCGTAGCCCGGATTGAATCGCATTAGCTCCCCCATCCACAGAAGACTGTCCCTAGCTGTGTCCCACGGTACAAACTCCTGCTCGCGTGTCAGGTACTTGGTCATGTCAAGAGGTATATTGTACTCCAAGAGGTTTGCCCTTTTCAGCGTTCAATGATATTGAGGAAAATAAGGAAGACAATCAGAGCTTTAGGGTTGGATTATTACATGTCTAGTGTATACTCCGACCTATCTATCTGTCTGTCCGTCAGCAATCAAAGTATCTATAACTTTAAAGGGGAAAAGTCCAGTCCAAATATACGTTAGTCTGATAAGAAAGATTAAAATATTACGAGTTCAGCGTTAAAATTTTGATCGAAATCGGATGAAAAATAAGGAAGTTATGACATTTTGAAGTTTAGCTAATATTTGAGGAAGCAGTTCTTGAACGGTCATTAGGAATATGCAAATGTCAGATTGAGCATGTCATGCCCTAACAACTTGTCATATAGTTTGTACATAAAAATATGAAATTTCCAGCTTTTTTCATTCAAACACAATTATGCCCGAGGCTCAAATCCTGATATATCTAACCGATCACTATTCTGAAATTATTCGACAGGGAATAACATCATGCTTCACACTGAAATAACAGAAACATTGAATTTTCGTCATATTTCGTACATGATCACTGGAAAATTGTGAGGTTATGACATGGTCAGCTCACTCATGTGCATAATCATATCCACTGTACAAGAAATGTTTTGCAGAAATTAGCAAAACTTTAAAAACTTATTACTTCCTTATTTTTTATCCGATTTCAGTTAAATTTTTCAAGTTTCAAGTTTATTTCATATTTCCACTTTCTCAGTGATGGGATTACAAAATGATTGACAATAAAACAAAAGTACAAAATATATACAACCATATCTTATGTTTGAAAAAAAAAAGACAAACAAACATTACACACAAATATAAATGGTCGGTATCATCTGAGGATATCACAAATAAATGTCAGAAATATGATGGGGCCTACATAAAAGCACTGATGCTTGTAAAAACTGTAGGTTCCCGAATTTATAGGCGTGAAATTGTACGGAGAACGGACATGTTTATCTCGACCAACTTAAATTGTACCAGTGCAAGATCAGTATTAAAAAACGAACTATCGAACCACATGAATACTTTAACCACATGAATCCTTTTTTACTGTTGAACTCGTAAGATTTTACTCGTTTTTATCAGACTAACTTATTTTTGGACTGGATTTTCCCTTTTAGGCGAGTATAGTGCGCGCGGGTTTGTTTGTCTGCCTGTTTCTCTTTCCGACTATCTCTTTATGACACATATGGCACCTATTCTTTCAGTCCAAGTCAAATCATAATCACGTCAAATATGAAATGACTCCTACTTTTATTTGAAGTGTTTTTGGTGTGTATCTCTGTAAGATGAGGTAAAAAGAAATTTTCTTAACGCTAGCAGAAAAAAAAATAACAACGAAATCTTATATTGCAAAAATTGCGTCTGTAAATTACAATGATTCAACTCTATAGGAAATCTTTATGCATTCATTTCGGCCTACACATTAAGTATGGAAAATGGTTCAAGTTAGACCTTACTAGATGCTATATCGGACATTTGATTTTGCAACAATTTTTCTTTGTGTTGGGTGCAAAACTAAAACTAAACAATCGGTCTGTCATATAAGTCTCATTGACAATGGTTTAACCCAAAACAAGCAAAGTGTTATCGCCCCATCTTCTGATTAGGAATCTAGACTCAGAGGCTGTAATCTACGCTTTCGAAGAATATACTTGGATATCTCACCTTGCTAAGTTGAAGGCATCATCGATAAGACCAGCTCGTTCAACCGACATGATATCCTTTGTGGAGAAATAAAAATGGACTTACATTATCTAAGCCTCAAGAGTGGAAGAACTGCAATTCCTCAATAATGTTTATGTTGACTTCGATAAATAGAGCAAACTCCAATGAACAGCATGGACTATGGTAGCCGTGCATCTAAGCCGTGTTGGACCCCTTCGAAAAACAGCAATTTGCTGAAAGGGCTATCCATCCCACAAGTGGTAAATAAATAAATACAAAAAAAAACAAAAAAAATCGGATGTGAATAACAACATTTTAGAATCCCAACTTTCACATGTATTCTCCTAGAAGTAATAAATAAGACGAGGCAAGTGATGGTATCATCCCCTCCCATCTTTCTCTGTGCTTTCTACACAAACTAATATAAAAAAAACGTTGTTTTGATCTATTATTTTACAACTGCCTGGAGGCCTATAGCTATGTACAATCAGTCGATGTGAAGGATACAACTTATTCTTGTTGACTCTATGTAAATAATGCCGAAATCTAACAAACGTTTACTAGTATGACCAGCTCAATGGGAGACTAACTGATGACACCATCAACTCCGCCAATTTCCGTATATGACGGTTTCCAATATCGATGTTTATGAAACATGTGAATTCCAAAACTCCACAAGTCTTTTTATTTCAGATCCAACTGTAACAAACTCGCCACCATTTCATTCGTTCGTCTGGTTTCAGCCTAATCATTCAAGTGAACATGAAGATGATGTTGTATTGCATTTAACATCTTTCCCACTGTAGAAAGCTATAGGGCGTTAGCATTATTTGACTGTGATCACTAGCGGCAATATTGAATGCAGCATTACACCATTCATTGCCTCTTTGACTGCCACACGTCAATAAAGGTTGTATTTACAATTTAAATGGATAACGGTCGACGGTTTGGTATATAAATGACAAGACGAAACTAACAGGGCCTACAAGGTTGCGTGACTGTATCACTCCGGATTTTACTGGGACAACATTTCTAACATGCGTTTCTTAGCTCTATCACGAGGCTGCACGGGACAGAAAAAAAAAAAAGAAACCCACAATGTTTGTGGGTCAAGTAACTCGGTATATTCGATTCAATATATAAAGATCAGAACATAATATGTGTGATATGATGTAACATTTTATCTGAGTAAAATATCATTCACGCGTATCATTAATCAGTCCACGATGATACAACAGACATGTTGTCTTTCAACAATGACTTCACGACAGATTATATAAAGCAACCAGTAAATTAACAATTATTCAATGTGATGTCTTGTCTGCCAAAGACAATCAGGATTATTTCCTAAATCACATTAGATCACGAACTATTGACTATTGAAACTTGCCTTCTGTGGACACATGGGCTGCGTGGGAAATGCTGAATCACTAAATCATTCATGTATGAAAGTGCGTTTGATTTTTTGAATTGATATTCACGGAATGTTGAGAATCTAGCTGTAGTGCAGTACATAAAATTATTTGACCACATAACCATTGTTGAACAACGACTTTCGCGTATAAGTGTGTTTACCGGATTGGCGGTGTCTAACTGCTCTAACTGCTGGCTGAGGGAGTTCCATGTGGCTGTGTCATAGTTGACACGGTAATATCCCATACGACCCGTGTTGACTACCAACCAATTCCCTTCGCTTCCAGTCTTCGCGTATTCAACTGTGTAATTAAAGAAATAGTAAATCAAGATTAACACTTTTATAGGAATAAACGAAATATTATCTCTTGAACAGTTCTTATTATGGAGAAACTTTGTCTTTCCCCGCGGACGACGTGGACCTGTTTGATGATAAAGCGCCGCTTCACATGTGTCCTCAGCTCTCCCTTTGTAACGATCATTTTCAATAAATAATAAAAATTCGATTTTTCTGTATTTCTGTTCTTATAGGGATCAAATCATGCGATATTTATCCACTTTTCGGCCGTACTTTAGTACCAAAATCTTGTGCAGGGCCCGCTGAAGAAAAAGAAGAAGACCCCCCCCCCCCCCCACCGATATTTATGCTGAATATTAATACTTAACTAAAAGAACTCTCATGGTTCCCTAAAATGATATAACAACCTACAGTCACACACACACACACACACACACACACACTCCCTACCAATCTAGATTCCTTTTATTTTTTGTGGGAGGGGGGGGGGGAGAAAATTTTCTTACTTTCCAGGAAACCCCAAACCTACTCTTAAGTAATCTTTCTCAGGCATATTAATATATGTTTCTATACAACCAAAACTGTCAAACTTCGTCCGATAGGAGACCTTGACCATTTAGAGGCTTCTTCACACCCACTCTCATCTTTGATTCATTCAAACCAGATTCAATTTCTTAGCTCTTGTGTAAAAAGTACTTTCTCTTTTCACGGCAGTGTGTGTCCATGCCTCATAAAGCTCTTCATCACATACTTATACTTTATCTATGACTGAACTCATATTTCATGTCATTCCATTTTTAATCAACAAAAGGCAAAAACAGTGAATTATTTGCATAATGTTATTGACAAAGAATTAGTACAACTTTGCAAGAAAGGCAAATATAGTGAACGGAAGAACAACCTATCATATGCTGTGACTCTTGTGACTATCGAAATAATGTCGTTGGAAATGGAGTTCAATACTGCTCTTGATATTACTTACAGTCTCCTCCATCGTATAGCATCCATTCTCTCCTCTCGGTAGCATCGTTCTCGAATTTATGATACAATGGGATTTCCCATCTGTAGCTGTAGTCGAAAGAATAAGATATAGCACTGTATGAAAACTCGGACTGAAACCAAGAAATCATGATATTCACATCAGATGCCTCGTGACAGAATTAAAATGAAAGTGCATTGAAACTTTCCTGCCCTTCAGTTCAAGATTTTTAACTTCAACATTTTTGTCAGTCTGTCAGCCTAGGTAAGACTAACTCAAAGAGGGTTAGTGCAATGGAATTGCTCCACTTCTGGGGGCATTTCATGAAGTATTTTGTCCGACAAAGTTGTCGGACAAATTTGCTCTCAGCCTATCAGATGCAAGGACTTCAGTAGCCTGTAACAGTTTGCCAGAAAAACATCCGACCAAACTCCTTACATGAAATGCCCCCCCCCCCGTTTATACTCTGAGTTCTTGTCTTGCTCCAGTCATAAAGACTTATTCCAAGATGACCAGGGCCTCGTTTCATAAAGCTGTGCGTAAAGTTACGAATGACTTTACGAACGACTGAAATATGGATTGCCAATATGTGTACCCATTTCCCCCTTATGTTTGAACAAAGTACGACTGCATGTCAATATTTCATCTACATGGGGGCAAAATACAATTTTATGTTGAAAAAAATATGTGTTAAACATGTAATAATCGTTATCATCTGCAAATTTCAACTACATGTACATGTACAGCTACTTATAATGATTAGGAAACCCACTTGGCTTGGAATATTTAAAATCGGTTGTAAAATTGCGTGTGACTTTACGAACCATCTTATGAAACAGGGCCCTGATAGTAATAAATCCCGTTATCACTAAACTAATAAGCACAATTCTGCTTAATGATCCGATGCCCTCTTTACCGTACTCTAGCAATGGGCTATGGAACCTCGATCACCTCAACTTACCTTTGCTGAACTATGGGGCGCCAAGTGTCGCATGCCCTATTTCGTGAACGAAATGTTGTCATTTCGTAACGAATTAAATGATTATCACATCCACGAAATATTGTCATTTCGTTACGAAATAGGGCATGCGACACTTGGCGCCCCATACTGAACAATTATAGTTATTGTGATAATGAGAGTTAATCCCGGGAAACTATATCATACTGCATGTATCGAGCTTTAACACTGTGATTTCCTTTTTTTATATTAATGTGGAACGTGCAATACAACATTTATCAAATTGATAGAGTTAAACTGAAAAAAAACAACAACAACAGGATAGCGTAAACGTTGTACGAATTTGTCCCATAAGAGGAGAAAGTTAAGTTTTTACCTGCAAAACAGCACTGCTTGTCACAACCAAACTGCATTGGTCTTAGAGCTCAACATGTTGGGGACATTTTCTGAAATTTGCTTATAAAATAGCAGCTCGTGCTCCGAGTCAAATATATTGAGATTATACATATCGTCATTAGTGATGTTTGTTTGTTTGTTTGTTTGTTTTTTGCAAAGAGCATCGTAGCCTTTTGCAAAGGCAACTCGCTACAATTTCAGCACACGCACACACAGAGCGCGACCAGCGAGCTGCGAGCGAGCTCCGTTCCGATCGCTGTGTGCGTGCGAGTCCACTGCGAGCTGCCTTTGCATAATGCTAAGAGCATTCTAAACTTACTCAAAAATACTTCCGTAGAGATCTGCGCTCTTATTAGCCGACGGGTCAACAAGGAACCACTCTTGTGAGCCGTTAAGATCATTGCCATTTGTGTTCATGGTTACGACAGGAAATCCCATCTGGAGCGTCCAGGTATCCATGACTCTTTTCACGTCTACAGAGGTGTTGGCTTCTATAGAAGCCTGCATAAGAGAGGGAAATAAATGAGCCTGACCTTCAGAATCTCTGAGGGAAAAGGTTTAAAAGGGTCTGATATAGTCTCGCAACGGGATGTTTGTTAATAATGTATAATCATATCAGACTGAAAATTCCCGTGTTACAGTCTGATATAATCATATATTTTATGAAATGTACCAAATAATATATGACATGATTTATTCATATTATTATTGTATCTTGTTTGCAGAACTGCCAATCCATTGATGAAATGGTCATTATAGACTTATGTTAGTTAGACTTATACTGCTAAAGAGAGCATCCATATTAATACCAGTGAGTCATTTTGAGTATCACTTCACAGCCCTGATGAAGGTTTAAAAAGACCGAAAGCTCGGGAATAAACTACATATTGATTATACGTTGAACTAGCTACGTCCGTGAATGCCCTTTCACATGTATTTTGGGGAATGGCAACTCACATGGCTAAAGTATGAACTCCACTGAAAGACTTCAAGCTTACTTTACGGAGATTTTTCTCTCAGAATAGTGAGAAGCATGTTGAAGAGAATAATGATCAACATTATCCACATCAGACTGTATTCACAGAAACAGTCTAGATCTATGCCTTTTTGAATATTGTCCCATCTTGCTATGTACATGTATGTATGCTTGATTTTTTTTTATGTGGTAACATGCTTTTTTTTCGACTGTTATTGCGGAGATACGGAGGTCAACATTTATTTTTTTAATGACAGTTCTGTGAATGTATGGATAATTAAAACGATTAAAACTCATAGAATTGCTGATAGATAGGGTCTTTGTTCTCTACATGAGAACATTTTGATTATATGCATCCCCGACTGCACTGGGGCGCCTTTCTGAATACAGTAACTGATAAACATGCATGTCCTATAGTAATCACAGCAATGTAATGACAGGAACATTGATAACAAAGGGACTACATTTAACTTGTAGTTTTTAGGCCTAATTTATATACCTTGAAATACGGAGTCTATTGACAATAAGTGCGGGTTTTCTTTTTGTTATAACAGCAGCAACTCATGAAGCAAGTTTTGATTATCGACTCTCATCTCCCTATAAAAACGAATCACGTTATCAAACCTCTAAAGATCACCACAGTCAGCTGATAGTGTGCGAATGTGTGTCACGCGAGAGACAAAGAAAGACTGTATAAACTTGTGTCCGTGTGTCGTATGAATTCTTAAAGTTGCACTAGATCTTACAGACAACTCACATTTGTCAATTCAGCCCACAAATCATCCGAGACTGCAGTGCTGTAGATGTTGTTTTTCAAGAAGTTCTGTGTGAAAGAAGAGTATGACGTACATCAATCAATCATTGTTGCCATAACATTTATCGGTGGTATATATTATATTCAACCACTTCAGTGTAACCACAATACTATAATATACTGATGTATGTTCAGATTCAGTGGCGGATTCAGAGGGGGACGCACCGGGCGTGCCTCCCCTCTTTATTGTCTATTTTTTTGGTTTAAAGAAAAGAAATAAAGAGGAAAAAAATGGGGGGGGGGGGAGTGTGCCCGGATCCAGAGATTCTTTGTGTGTGTGGGTGTGTATGTGTATGTGTGTGTGTGTGTGCGTGCGTGTGTGTTTAAAAAAAATAGGCAAGTGCGCCCCCCTTTAATTTTGTAAAGGCGCCTTCCCTTTACGGAATTCCTGGATCCGCCCCTGCATATTTATCCATTTCAATACTATCTTCATCATGGTCATTAATTACATTTTACTACAAGTCATCACGTTTTCATCATATGCCATCATCATGAAAAGTAATCGTGGCAGTGATTGCAATTTTTGCATACCAGACCTTGCTATTGGCTCTTTCTTCATAGAGAAGTCACGAATTATTTGATGACTCAAGAGAACATCTGTATTTCAATAAGAAAGACTTGCCAAAAGGTCTAGTGAACTAGAACGATTTCCTGGCAAGACAACATGGCCTGGCGATATCAGCGTAAAAATCTTTTATTTATTCATTTTTCAATGTGACAAAATATATCCCGGAAATCAGATTATAAAAAATATCCAGAAACAAATATAATACATATACACGCCAGGTAACAATCTATCAATAATATACAACTTGTACGGAAAATCAAATGACACTAAATATTTAGTTCGAATAACTTCTGATATTCTTTCATTCTTTTTATCTCTGATGGCAAGATGCTATGAATTTGTCATGAATATTTTGCAAGTATTTTCGAAGTAGATCAATGAAGATGCGAATCGGAAGTTCAGGTAATCATGTGTTTAGGAACTACATTTATTGCCGTCAACTTGCAAGTCATTTCATCGTTATATTCGTTTTTATGTTTTTCGATGCAAACGTGCACGAAACAAAAACAAACGAAGAAACCAACAAACAAAACAAAAAATCGGATAGTTTTCAAGAACTATTGAAGCTTACCGTGACTCCTGCTCTGAACACGTCCTCTCCCAGGATATTGTTCATCATGCGTATTACTGACGCCCCCTAGAGTCGAAATTAATACACATTGAAAAGACATAGGTTATGATTATTTTTAAGCAGTGCTTTGACCCCCTCGCCATCTTATTAAACGGCGATTCCGCTACAGTCCTCAAAAATCGATAAAGCGTGATATGATATCGTGGCTTGCTGATTTCATTTCTTCTCCTTCATATCTTGAGCGTTTCTGAAGTGCCAAGGGTCGCCACCATCTTACTGGTCAACACAAGATCTTGAACACGTATACAAAACTTCATATTTTTCATTTCCTTTATTCAATTTAAAGAAATAATAATAGCGTTAAAAAATCAAAGCGAGTACGAAATTTATATTTCTGTCTTTATTTGAAGTCTCAAATACGTAAGATTGCACTGCTGAACAAGTAGGCCTAAATTACATTGCAAGTATACAGTGTAAGTCCGCGACTCACTTTACTGTACGGGATTGAGTCGAAAATCTCATTGATTTCGTCGGGGTGGTTGACTTCCACAATAATGGGATGTGACGATACAATCTGGTCCAGACCCATTACGTAATGCAGGTCAGATGTTACGAATTGCTCCATCTGATGAAAGAAAGGTTCAAAGAAATGCCCTGAAGACTTTTCTCGATGGGAAGAAATTACGATATTATATACTGAGTAATCAGCGCGATGTGGTCAAGTACTACATCATATACATAGCCCTGTCTGTGATCTGCATGGAAAAGAATATTTACAGTTTTGATTGATACCTAACTTCAGGTTTCTGACATTTTTGTTGAAATAATGATAACCTCTTTTGACATAAAAGAGAATGTAATTCCAATAGGGATTCGATGTTTATTTGAGGAAAACAGGAAAAATGCTTGAGATTTCCAAAGCAGAGCAATCCTAAAATGCGGGACCCACCTTTTATCAGGATCACTTTGTTTTACTGTGTTTTGGATGTCTCAGTCATTCCAAAACCAATTTTCATCTATAGTGAACTAATGAACTTAGAACATTACTCTTAGAATGACATACTCTCTATCATTCCAAAAGTGATTTCTTGGTATCTTGCAAAAAGTTAAAAGCTCGATCCTCATCTCCACCAATACTTTACCATCCCTTAAACTTATTGCTAACTAGAAACAAAGACAAAGTGATTTGAGTAAGAAAGGTAATCTTACAATATCAAATCAAAGGAAGGAAGAAAAACAGCGATGAAGAGTGAAAGTAAAACGAGGGTTTACTTCCATTTTACATTCGCAGTACAATGATGGTACACGCGGAAAAAAAAAACAAACAAATGACGCAAATTACTAAGAACGAAGGAGAGTGCACTGAAAGGAATTGAAAAACATGTATCTGAGTACAGGGTGTCAACCGAAGAGATTGTCCAATTACCTAGTAGTACACGATCTCTTGGTTGAGATTTAAACAAAAGCACAGAGCCGTACGCAGGAATATGTCAGTGTCTGGAGGAGCTAGGAACAAGAGGAAGTGCAGTGACCCAGCGGTGGAGGGTGTTGGAGGGAAGTTGTTCTGCCTCTCATACGAGGGAGTTTTTGCATTTTTTCAAAGGAATTAAATACAACGATGTGATGCATACTTTAGGGGTGACATTTAATTTTGGAAAATTTTAAATTTTTCCACTAATAAATTATATTCATTTCTAGTCAGTTTTCTTCTGTTAACGTATGTTACATACTCAAAAAGCTGCGTCAGTGCGGTGATAGCTCGCATTTATTCCCAAGGTGAATCATCCTTTGGGTTTATGCCAGGTTCAATTCGTATGTGCGTGTGTGTCACACCCAAACACACTGCTATCGCTTCTGACCATTTGAGCATTGAGAATTAACATTTGTTAAATAATAAATGTATTAAAAAATAAGATAACAACATGCATGGAAAAAAAAAATGTTGGTAGTCATCAAAAGTTCCAACTGCCACCCTCAGCGACCCCCCCCCCCCTTCCCGCCCCCGCACGCTGGATACGGCCATGCTAGAACCACTAGGCTACAACACCCAACGCTACAACATCCAACAGTACAAAACCTTGTAGGTAGCGTACCATTTTCCAGGTCGGCTCAGCTTGGTCGACCCCGAGGTATTCCACGTAGCTTGCAAACCCTTCGTTTAGCCAGAGATCGTCCCACCAGTGACAGGTTACGATATTGCCAAACCACTGTCAGCGGACATTCAGAGAGGCATAACAATAATTAATATTGATTACATTCATGTTCCATAGCGGTCATTGAGCAGGATATTACCAGCTCCCATTTTTTTTTTGAAGATTTGGTTAGCACGGACAACACTTGCATAATTTTCCAGTATTTAACATGTTGCACACGATGACTAATTATCAGCTTATTCCTTACTAAGTAATAGTTATATTGCCAGTATACATTTTCGATACATTACAAAGCAAGCAGCATATAAGCCGAAATAATTGTATTATCCGCAAGCATTCAAACATATCATTTAAACTGAATTTTACAAAGTAAGTCATGTACAGACGTTTGGTCTTTGTTTGACTTCATGATTATGGAGTGTCTAAAACATTTGATCTCAAGTTGACGGCATTCGCTTCGCCTACTCTAATTCACGGACCAGCTTCTGATTGCAGTAAGTGTTCATTCAAAATAGAAACGGCGCCATAAAAATCGTATGTGTGTATTATTATCATCATTATTACCATGTGGGCAAGTTCGTGGGAGACCACTGCAGCGACACGCTGCTTGTTGCTGTTTGCCGACTCGAGGGGATCGTAGAGGAGGTTCGTCTCTCGGTATGTAATCAGACCCCAATGTTCCATGGCTCCACTACTGAAATCAGGAATGGCGATCATGTCTGTGGATAAAATGATATAAGAGCTGAATGGTCTCTCTAAAAAATAATCTTTATTCTTTGCCCTATACTTCTGTATTTTTTTTTCAAACAAAGCAGTGAAGGTCCCTCGAAATCAGGTAGGTATTAATTCATAACGTAGAATGTTATTGTCTTCTTGACCTATTATAGGATTATTCTAGAATTGTGATTTGACCTCATGACTTGTTATAGGCATAAACATCAATGGTAATTGGTGAAACATGCTTATGTCTTAGGTTGAAATGATCGCCTCCTTAGATTATCAGTGTACTGAAAACCCAGTTATAGAAGCAAATGCTCTGCGTGTTTAGTTAAAACAAAAATAACATTGGGAGACAGAGCATTTACCTGCAGTGGCGGATCCAAGGGGGGGGGGGGGCGCAAGAGATGCACGCCCCCTTTAAACAAAAGAAATAAAAAGAAAAAAAGAATGAAATGAAACCCGGAAGTGCCATCAGAAATATTACTTGCGCCCTCCCCCCCCCCCCCCTTCAAAGAATTCCTGGATCCGCCCCTGGCCTGTGTAGCTCCCAAACTCTGGAATGATCTATCATTAGAAGTCCGGGATTCCCCAACTGTAGCAGTTTTTAAATTACGACTCAAAACACATTTTTCATTTAATCTGTTCATTACTTAGCAAATCAGAAGCTTTTGCAGCGCAGAAGAATATATGTCTGTACGTTCTGTGCTTTATAAATTGATATATTATTATTTTTATACATTGTATTAATTCATAAGTCATACAAGTGAATATCAATGCTTCTAACAACGGCATTGCTATTGCTCGGTATAGGAACATACAAGCTTTTTTTTTTCAACAAAATGTGAAATGCAAAATTAATTTGGTCTGCTTTGAGGCTTTGCGATTCTGATGGCTTACTCACCAAGCTTGGGAAGTGGGTATGGTATGTCAAAGTAATACTCGTAATACTCAGTGATGTTCACACCGATACGCAAAGAGTACTCCACTTGATCGATAACATCGGGAGGGGCGTACACACGGAACTAGGAGGAGAACAGGGGGAGAGAAGAGAAAGAAAAAGATGAGGTAAAGAGGACGAGGAGGAGGATGTTGGATGAAGGAGGATGTAGGAGGAGTGGTAGCGATGGGAAAAGAGGGGAAAGAAAGAGAGAGAAAGAGAGGAGCGGAGGGGATAGAGAGGAGAAAAAGAATCATGAGCATGGTTCATGGCAAGAAAGAGTCACATTTTGTAAGCACAATTGTAAAAATTTGATTACTATATCAGATAGGAAGCTGTGAAATTGTGAAGTTTTGCTTTTTTGATGATGTCACCGCCTCACAACTTGCCATATGGCTTGTACATAATAATTATCTTAACATTTTCTCTATTTTATAGTTACATACATTCATGCCCTAGTCTCAACTCCTTTATCTTACTAATCATTATTCTGATGTTATTCTGCCAGATGTTTCACACTTTTACAGAAAAAAAGAAGAGGAGAATAAAAACATAAATAAAGATAAAAAATAAAATTTTCATCCTCTTTTCGCAAGATGATGACATCAACTCGCTAAGACGCATATTCACATAAACTATTCGGGAAATGGTTTGCAAAGTTTTGAGAAACCTTACAATTTCGTAACTTCCCAAAGTTTTTATAGGTTTTTAAATCTAATATTCGCTGTTGTGCTTGTAAAATGTTACTTTTCATGTATTTACCTATCACGAAGTGTCACGTTTTATTGCGTTCACCCTGTTTTACTTCGGCGCGCCCCTTGTGTTTCTAATTCGAAGCGTGACTGCAAGTGGAAATTTTTAATCTCTTTTTTATGTTTTGTTTTGTTTTGTTTTTGTTTGTTTGTTTGTTTGTTTGTTTGTTTTTTGTTTTTTGTTTTGTTTTGTTTTGTTTTTTTAAACAGTTAAAAAATCCAGCCCGGGATCCATGACAATCACAGCTTGCCATGTTTGCCCAAACCCTCCCCCGCGTCGTCTCACGTCCATCCCGTTTTGTCCACGATGACCTGAAATGTGTTGCTGGAACATGGTATAAACGTTAAGAGTCGAATGTTTGTTGCAACGTATTGAACTTACCGGAATACCGCTCGTGAGGTTCATCTCTCTGTAGTCAAACTGGCAGACAATGAAACACGCCAGATACGAACTCATGGGAACAGACGGGTTAAAGTGCGTTATCTGTAGGTCATTTCCATATGTCTCGGTGCGCTGGAAACAGAAGTAGACACATTTCAATTATTAATGTATACAATGTACTTTGGACAGCAATATTGCAACCGTCGAGGGTAACAGCTTCATTGTCATTGCTCTTCCAGAGGGCGCTGTTTCTCTATTATCCTGATACAAACAAGTGTACATCGGGCCCGCAAGGCATACAAATCTTCACCTATTGAAGTTATTGCCCTCGACGGTTCGAGGGGGTTGAAGAGGGAAGAGATGGGTAAAACAGTATTCAAGGAGAAGAATCCTTCTGTTTGTCAAAAATCAATGCGCAGACAATTCACACACAAAACCCCAAACAGACACTACCAAAATACTTTTGGATTACCTATTTCAGTCGACTTCATTGGCGGCCCATAATCATGTTTTGTTTTGAATTAAAGATAACATTAAACATAACAAATATAACAATATTCTCACTCTTCCCCATTGCTCAAATCCAATCGACGGAAGCAAAGAGGCAGGAGGAGAGGGAGGGGAGAGACAAATGGGTGGGGAGATCGGGAGATTGAAAGAGAAAGTGAAAGTATGAGAGAATGAAATAGAAAGAAAGAAAAACGAGGGAAAGGGAACTCAAGATATAACAGTAAAGACTGACAAACAGACCGGGGGAGGAACTTACGTTTTCATCCATGTTGGAGAGCGCAAAGTAGTCGGGAGGGTGAACAAGAGAGGTGGTGTACCGTGCTTTGAAGGCGGGCTCGTCGAAGCAGGGGAAAGCCCGGCGAGCATCCGTCGGTTGGAACTTACTCGTTGCGATTGCCCTGGAAAGCATCATCAAACATCATTATAGCGAGCAGCAAAAAAACGCATAAACATACCCTTTGCTAATGTTTGCATGTCGACATGAATTTTCAAGATGCCTGAAGATAAGTCACAAAGTCATTATTATTTTTTTAATTAACCCGTGCGTTACGTCCTGTACGTATGTGTGTGTTTATTTATGTATGAATTCATGCATTATCTATTATTTTCTAAAGCTTTATTGTGTATCTTCCAAGTGTGATTGTGTTTCTGCGATCATTGTTAGTTTCACGGATACATTTTCGTCTCGATATTATTGGAACGGAGTGGAGAAAAACTAGGTAAGAAAGCAGTAAACCATAGTCCTGGGTTTCGGCTTGGTTTACCATGTACACCGTGCGAACACGAGGTCGCTCTGCATTGAGAACTTACAGATGAAAGATGTTATCGTCAAATTGTTGGGGAGTTTCGTAACATGCAAAGTTAGTGGTGAGTAGAGCGTAGGTATCCTCTTTAACAGAGGAATTAACACGTCCTCGGTTCATGTCTTTTGGATTTCTCTTTGTTGTGTGCGTGTGTGTGTGTGTGTGTGTGTGTGTGTGTGTACGTGTGTGTGTTCGTGTTTGTGTGTGTGTGTGTTCGTGTTTGTGTGTGTGTGTTTGTGTATGCGTGCGTTGAAGTGTAAAATGTATTATAATTATATACTTTAACAACTGAGATATTCTTCGTGTTCTTCAATTATGTTTGCGTGAAGCAAAAATTACTAAAGATCAACGTTTGGGAATCCTTTACTGTGTGCCATTAGATAAGTCTCCAGGTGATGATGGTTCTATTATTGAGCAGTTAGAAAAAAAAGATATTTGTTAAAGGTTTTGATAGAGCTTTTGGGAAAAGCTGTTTAGCAACTATATGATTTGCATATGCTACATATGCGTTTTATTTGGTTGATTCAGAGAATTGAAGTATATTTTGCTTACAATGTTTGAAGATATGATATTGTTTCAAGATGTCCCGTCAAGAAAAGTGTATCAACTTTTTATAACAAATATCATTTATACAGCAATCATACACTTTATGAAGTAAGATAGTCAAAACGTTTTTTCATTTAAAAAAAAGAGAAATCACCCACATTTTTAGGGCCGATATACGGTCTTGACACAAGTCTGGTGATTTCAGTATAAATTACATGGAGTTATTGTTTCAAGTTCGGTTGTGTCAGTGTTCTCTTTGCAAGTAAATGGTATAAACACACAAACATTATTTGGGAATGTGTGTATGTTAAGCCTATGTGGTAGAGAATTATTGATAAGTTCGAGTTGACAGATATTCGGAATGCAGAGTGGAAAGACATTACAAAACGGGAAGTAAAATGGGTTTAGCAACTTGTATGATAACAAGAGTATCTTCTCTGTATTTGCAAAGACGTGGCCAAGCATATTTATTTTCTTTTTCTTGAAGCATCACATGGTTGCAGAGTTATCTTTCCAGTATCAGATAGTGTAGTTAACTTTGCCCTCGTCGCACCGGTCGAACCAACAGAGAAGGTGTAATTAGCAATCAAGGAAACTAAGCGCCTCGATTTCTGGTGAGTTTGACTACTTAAAAAGCAGTCACTCACAGCCCATGACGATGGGTGTAGCCCTTTATCTCAGGGGTGACTGTATGGATACCCTTGTACCTAACGCCCTTTGGTTAAGATTTTATGGTATTAATTTAACGTTATTAACTATTCAGTCACGCTCCTTAATAACCTTATCAACCTGCGAGCACAAAGAGATAGCTATAGAGCTATCACGATGAGATCATATAATCTGCATTACCTACTGCTGAAGTCGTCACTTAGAATTTAATTTTATCATTTTTATATACTCAGACGGAGCAATCGCACACACACAGACATACAAACATACAAGCACATAAACAAACAAACACACACACACACACACACACACACACATACACACACGAACGCATATTTTCCCAACATGACAAAATACAGCATATTTTTATTTCATATTTTGTTTAACGTGTATATTGTAAAATATACTGCGTGTTGTGCTCATACACTTGTTCGCACACGAACACAAAAACATACATAAACACAAACACGAATACATGATCAGATAATCACAAGAACTCATAAGGTGTCACATATTATTACAAACTAATACACCAACAAAACACACAGTCAGCATGTACACTGTAACACTGAAACCATCTCTCTTTCCATCACTCTCTCTCTCTCTCTCCCTCTCTTTTCATACAATACATTAAATACCTATCATCATATGACACGATATGATATAATACGCACGTTTTGCAGTAACCAGATAGTTACTATGTTTTCCTAATTCTCTACGCGAAAGTGTAAATAATCCTTAGTAAAAACGGATAGCTTTCATTCAAGTACATGTGCGTAATCATTATATAACAATTCTAATAATATAGAGGAAATCATTCTGGTTATAAGTGTTGGGAGACTTCCTTCTCGTCATGGTTATTATTCCAGTACCCTGGATATACTGTATATTGGTATAGAGTCCATAAAATGTCGTTCATTAAAATACACATGAACACCGAAAGACCATGCACAATAATCAAGGCCGTATAGCACTGTCAAAGTTAAAGGAGTCTTCTGTTATGTTCAGAACTCTGTTTAAAAAAAAATAGTAACTGATAAAATTGAGTTGCAATATCATCGAAATTGCTGTCTAGCTGTCTAGGCTATAGCTTCAGTTGATTTCGACATGATCGATGGGATATGACTTAGTGGAGGCAACCCATCACAGATTAAACTTCAGTTCCTCTACCTCAATAAGCTTAGCTCAATATCTTACATCTTTTGTTATGAAACGGAAGAAGGGAGGGGACGACCAGTGAGCAAATGTTGACGGCACCAATGCTGTTGTCTTTGAGTAATTACCGTGACATACAAATATTTTCTTGATTATGGGCTGTGTACTTTGCATGATTACCGCTAAATTTAAGTCACATCTTGCTGATCGATTGACTGAAAATCAATGATCCCCAAACCAACCGAACTATAGACGTGACCTTGACTTTCACGAAACGATGGCAGCTGACCAGCAGATGAATAATCTTTTATACACCTAAAGCAGAGAGCAAGACCTGTTCATTGAGGCGGACAACATACGTATAATAATAATAATAATAATAATAATAATAATAATAATATATATATATATATATATATATATATATATATATACATATATACGTATATTTAGACGTGGACGTGGACAACCTACTCTTTGATATATACATATACATACATAAACATATATATGATTTTATATATATATATATAAATATATATATATATGTATATATATTAAAGAGTAGGTTGTCCACGTGTTGGCAAAATAATGAGATATTATATGGATGTGACCAATTTGTGGAAATATGCAAACATTAAAATAGCAGATTACATAGTGTTCTGTTCATCATCATTACTTTCCCTTATCCCTTTTATAGTATGGTCGATAGATCTACAATTACACTTCGTGACGAGCATCTGCAAGATCGTCTTCTAATGAAATAGGAAAGGTATCCTGATTATATCCAACCCTTTGCAATTCTATCTACACCGTGTGACTATGAGTTTCTCTGCATGGCTGAATTTGCAGTCGTCTCATTGAGATGGAAAGACAATTAGAACGTTTTTGTTTGTTTGTTTGTTTGATTTTTTTTTACAAATGTTTAGGTGATATGATAATGTTAATTCGTTGCAGTGAATTTGTACTTCGAGCTTTTTATGTATCCAATGAAGAGAAATAAGAAATTGAGGTTCTAGTATTATAGTTGGCGTGCTTGGTGTGGGAATCTTACGTATTTATCGGCAACAGTTGTATCACATACTATGCACCCAATCAATACGCCAGATGTGACACACAGCACAACTCTCTCACGAACACACACACGTACACACATACACACGTACACACACACACACACACACACACACACACACACACAGATGTATGTTAAATATATCGTTTGATTAGTTGAAGTTGCGTGAAAAGAAATAACACAGCCCACTTAAAGTCATCACGAAACATTTGCAGGAAACATTTGCAGGAAGTGACGATTTAAAATTTCAATTACGAGGCTCTTTAAAATCTTTCAAAGAAAAAAACACAAATGAAAAACAAATCACAAAAAACAGATCTTGATTTTGTTTCCATCTTGAACCTCTTGGCCATCCCAGAATCAGAAGATTTTTTTTAAAGAAAAAGTCATGCAGTTAGGAAGGCCCATTACATGCACGTGACATGCTTTCCGCAGAGTTATATAAACTAGATACCTAGACCAGGGAGGTGGACCACCTCCCTGCCTAGACATAATATTTTGCACTTCCCTGTGTCATATATCTCTCTTCTAATCTGACTATCCTCTCTGTGTGTGAATAATATATATACATGTATACATCTATCCATATTGGCATACACACTTTAAATATTGCCATACATGACTGTGTAGTAATTACAATGGTCATGTTTCAAAATGAAAGCACATTGTGGTAGCGACCATGATGAAACTCACCTGTCTGTACCGTCAGCGTCCTGGTAGACACTCTTGTAAAATCCCACTATTGTCTCATTCAACAAACCGTAGAAATCGATGATTATTCTGTAATTACCTGGGAGAAATCAGTGAAACCAGTGGAAATGTGACAATATTAACTTGTATGATTGGAATAATACTTGGGGCGCTGTAGTGACCAAACAGAGTCGAATATGTTTTCAAGAGCACGATGCAGATGATGATGTTGATGACGAATCCTCATCTTTCGAGCCTGGGTTTCAGAGAAGCAGCAGTGAAGGATTTAGTATGAGAACTAAGTTACTTTTAATATTGCCATGTGTTATTTCCCTCATCATACCGCCTCTACCATTGCCATTATTACTCATAGTCACGAGAGAGAAATTTCACATTTGCAAGGCCTTCGAAATTTGAGCCTAATTATAATCGTTGATGTGGAACCTGTTTTTATCTCCATTATTTTTCGTTACTATAATCAATGCGTGTATGGTAAAAAGAAAAAGCAGAACCAAAAATATCTTCATAACAATTTAATATATATTTTAAAGGTCAATCTCAGAAAATCACCAAGAAAAGTCTTTGAAATATGATAATGATGAACATAGAGCATGCGGTGAAATAGTGACAATTTTCTCAGCAGTTGGATTGCGACAGGCAGTGCAATAATGAGAATATCCAGAGGTGCTCCCAAATCCGCATTTCTCGCAGAAAACACGATAATTATCACTTCAAGCTAAAAGTCTTTTCAAAGTGCCATGACATCAGATTCTTTATCAGGTCAAAGAGGTGATATCAGTGTAATCAAACCAATCACTTCAGTTATATTATTATCGATTCATTTCAGCATTATGATATAACTAAATTTATGATTCGGTACTCTTTGTATAATAACGATTGTTAACTATATTCACATGTCAATGTGCATAATGACATTTATACTAATATCTATCTTATAGATATAGGGAATTATACATCAAGGTTATGTAAAAGACGATTATTGATTACACATCTTCTTGGAGAAACTCTTTTCAAATGAACAGTTAAAAACTTGTCCGTCGGTTTGAGTGTGTTCAGGAAAAATTGTAATCTTTGGTTTACAAAGAAAAAAAATACATGTGCAAAACGCAAAACGCAAAACCATGCACTGTTTCTTTAAAGCAGATGTGATTTATTTTATTTCTTTGTTGTTGTTGTTGTTGTTGTTGTTGATTGCGATACATACATCACCATTGAAATCGTTACTGCTTTCAAACATTCACATAACCCTCCACGTGGCGCTCCTGGTTTTTTTTTTCTTCGCACACCATGTAGACACTTGATGTTCATTCTTCGTCTTTATTCAGAACTGGCTGGTCTTCATTATTTGGACATGTTTACCGGGCCTTACACAGACGATGAAACTCTTTCAACTATCAATCGCAAACAAACCACAATATGCTATCTGCGATCGTGATTGAGCCATATTTTCCAGTGTTTTTCTTGAGGGGGCGGGACCGTATTATGTAAGCCTCCGTACAGTAACATTCACATTAATATTGTCTATATAATCATTTGTATACATTTATAGGGTAAATGTACGCGGAAAGCCAAAAAAGAACTCCAGATGTGTCAGAAGACCCCCTCCCCCAACCCCCACCCCCTTCACCCAGCCCCCACCCCCTTCACCCAGCCCCCTGAAATTGATGAACTCGATCTTTGCTCCATGGGTCAGTCTGGTCAATCTGATCTGTGTGCACATTACGAAGGCTTGCTTGGATAAAGCCTCTACAAGTCTACGTAGACTGATTAAGATATCTCAGATTTGAATCTCTCTCAGGTTTTGCTTGAAAAAAATAATGCACGGTTAAAACTATCTTGTTCACATTGTACTAACTCCGTGGACGTGAGCCAGTTTCTTGATTGTATTTCTTCCTTCAATGACACGTAAACCAACGTAAATCTTCGTCTCACTTATGTACTTTCATTAGGCATTTCAAGGGCATTGCGAAACACGTCGATATTCTCTACTCATGAGTCAGATACCCTCTTCAATTCAATCTGAGATTTAAAAAAAAAGAACATATTCCTGAAGGTAGGGATTAAAATGGCTTAAGGTATAAGGATACAGTTATGAATTCACGTAGCTATTAGGATAGCTGCCAGAATAACAGTTACTGTAGTCATGGCATAGTTCGTTACCTATGTTCAGGCCGGTCATCAGTGGTATGACAAGAAATTCGTTGGGCTCATAGAAAAATGGATCATCTAGTGTCTGCTCAACTCCTGCCTCATCGGTAATTTTGACGTCGTAAATTGTCATCGCTTTGATGTGAAGGCGTGGAAACATGACAGGTGCATCTCCAGTAACTTCGACCTAGATTAAAAAAAAAGAAAGAAATAGAGTGCAGATAAATCGTTTTTGCTATCGTAGTAGCGTTTTTTCCCTTTTCCACTTCATCTATCCACTCTATGCCGTAATTGCATACAAAGATAAGCAGTACTTGAACCATCTGCAAACGTCACAACAGGTCAAAGTTAGTCAATCCAGGTGCTTGACTTCAGTGCATTAAACATTTTCTTTTATACATTGTGATCCACTTTATGAGCAAGTAATTGCCAATTGAGTTATAACCTATCATGCCATCGTGCCCACAAAGCTTGTGTCCTTTACACACACCAAAACACTCAAATGTGAATGCAAACAGTCTTAAGTTAGATAAGGAGGTGAATGATAAGAAGTTTAATCTTTATTTGCAACTCCTCCTGTTTGCTAAATCGATAGAGCCTTCCCGTGACCAGGCAAAGGTAACACCAGTTGATACTCAGCGATGGCCGAAGTTTACGAAGTTCCTCATGCAATTGGCAATTAGTATTGAGTTAAAGAGTGTAATGGGATGGTACAGTTTCGGTTGCGATGAGGCTTGAGGTTTCCAACGTTTTTTGATGAAGAGATTTTGAGATAATGAGAAACTTCTTATGAAATATGAAAGAGCATATAATTCTAAGAGGAATTCAAAGTTTATTTGATGAAATTTGGTGGTGAAATGGCTGAGATATCCAAAATCAAAGTAATCCTAACAAAAGGTGGGACCCATAACCTTTTATTCAAATTACTTTGTTTTTGGATATCTCAGCCACTTCAAAACCAATTTTCATAAATGTTTGAATTCGTCTTAGAATTGTATGCTTTTCAATATTTCATGAAGTGGTTTCTAAGTATCTTGCAAAAAGTTAACTGAATTCTCACCTCAACCAGTACCATAATATTACACCAGCCCTTTAATCGAGTGAATTATCATGATGAAGGCATCCATTGGCTTTCCATTATCACAGACTTGTATTAGATTTCGGAGAGGAAAGTTTGCTATAACTAACTATAACAAATTACAAGATAAACCATTTTGATGCTGCAAAGTCTCTATTGATCCTCATTATCATGAAAGAAACAAAACATGGCATTAAAAAATCAGAAACTAGTTTTAATTGGCTTTGCTTGAATATCTTGTGGTATCTTTTACTTTTCTCTGTATGTAATACTAATCACAACAATTTATGGTCGTTTCATCCCCGTTTGTTAGCCACATACTGGTTTATGTTTGCTGACATTGCAAGTATTGTCTCGTGACTAAATTAATATCTGTGTCCTATTTATGTATCTGACTCTGTTATCATCAGTGACTTAACACGTACCTGGGCATATGTTTTATTTGGAACACTATTGTTTTCTGACACTGATGCAATTTTCGAAACATCTTAAATGTTTGGCCCAGTGACTTTTTTTGAAATTCTTTATTTTAAATGTTATGAAAACCGTTGCATTTCACTTTATAACATCTATAATAAATATTGGAATGTCTACCTCATTCCTCAACGATAATCATCTGATCATTTCCCATAGATCCGTTGGGTTTAAAACACTTACATCGGTCATAACTGCAGGGGGCTTTAAACATTAGAAGAAAAGATGATTTAATGGGCTATGCAATGAGTAAGGTGCATTGCTATGTCAGTGTATGAAATTAATTGTATTGTTAGGCATACTTAAGCCTCAAAAGAGTTACCGAATATTGGGGTATGGTTGAAATAGATATAAACATATTAACGGCACCCAAACCGAATCCGTCTGTATACGATCAGTGACTCTGGGATTTGGTACAGATAAGCAATATCTCATCGAAAATTTATAGCACTATAAAGCTATCTGCAAAGTGTCATTGGCCCGCCCGATGTGTATGCCTACACAGCTTGAAATCGGCGACACTGTAATTTAAACTATACCCTTATCCCGGGTTAAAAGGTATCATTCCAAAAGAGAAAAGGTCAAGTGTCAGATAAGATTTCTCGGGTGTCGTGTCAGTCAATGCCTGTTTATATTATGATGAAATGGTTTGTGAGGTTCAGGAAGATAGGCCTACTTTGGGCCATAGAATGTGTGTGTGTGTGTGTGTGTGTAATCACGTTTATCAATCAGAAAATATTCAGAAATATTCCGCTGATAAATAGGGGAGCGTTTGAATCGATGTTTGTGGTTATCTTCGTAGAGCCGTGGCCCCAATTACACCAAGCTGATCGGCCGAGGCACACTGGTCATAATTTTCCTTTTTACAGAAGAAATCCTCCCCCAAATAAATAAAATCTACAAGAAAGGGAGGAAATATCCCTACAGAACGTTAACAATATGACAAAAATCGGATATGACATGAGAAAGATATGACACTTTGAAATGTCACATTTTTCGAAAAACATTTCTTGACCAGTCCTTACGAATATTCAAATGAGCGAGTTGATGATATCGTGCCGCAACAATTCTTATGTATTTTACTTATGAATTCTAATTCGGAAAATTCTTATTTTTAGCTAACACAGGTAAAGGCATATATTCCCATACCAAAATACGTCAGAGTTAACATTTGTTCTTTTTCATTTTGGATTGTTTAACGAAAGTTTTATTTTTCATACGGCTGAAACATGAGATTTTTGTCACTTCCGTAAATGCAATGAATAAAAAAAATATTGAGAGCATGTTATCTTCATATTGCTGATTTCGATATTCATAACGACTGGTCAGGAAGTGTTTTCCGAAAATTTTGAAATTTCAAAATATCATAACTTCCTTATTTCCTATCATTGTTTTGCACTGTTCTGCACATATTTCTTCTCTTTAATACTTTATTATGCATGAAACTGATAGCCTTTTGGAGTGGATTTCTTCTTTAAACAGTTGCAAGGGCTCTGTCGCTGCAAATGCGTGTGCACGGATCTGAACGTTGTTTGGAAAACAACCCAAACTATACACACACCCAAACTCACACTTTAAAAAAAAAGGAAGTCAGCTCTCAAATATAATTAACCATTTCAAATGAAACTTTGATATTTCACATTGAAAATCAAACTCTGCAATTGACCGTGCAAACATAACGAGGCCATTTTTGAAAGACTGTTTCTTCAAAGATGGGGAAAGGGGCAAACCTCCATGACACAAGAATGCTGTTTACAGGCTGAAACTGTACGAGTCACAGGTACATAGTTGTGGAATGACTCAGCATCAATTTCCCTTCCAGCGCACTGAATCCTCCCTAATCCTTTCTCACAAGATAACAGCTATCAAAGTGTAGTGTGATGGATGCAAGATGATTGTAAATGCTGCAAACAGGTGGAATATCCTTCACAGGTGTAAACATAAACTTCACGTCTGTTCATATTACTCTTGCAACACATCCCTACACGAAAGAAAATGGAAACTAGATTTCTTCTTTGTTTGTTTCGATCAAACATATAGACGAGATCGATCTCATGTTTTCGTATTTCTTGAGTCATGAAAAACACGAGCACGTAAGAGCACTTGGCTCATCTCCTCTATAGAAGGAGCGATAATAATCATCCTATGTCAGTACACGCGTGCGTAGAGGGCATGTGTCCTTTTCATGATTTATCATTTGTGCAATTCTTACTATTTTTTCTGTATATCGTTCCACTCCTGCGACAGCCGGTTTTCGTATTTTCAGCCAAAATGGCACATAATTGTATTCAACGGCACCCAGAAATCATCTTTTGAACAGATATTAGACCTCATTATGATGTGCCCTACCAATAATTTTGCGCGTGCAGTTAATCCCTTTAACGTGAGTAAGCGAAGGATCCAGGGGATGTTTCAGGCTTTGGGTAATGATTTCACTTCCGTTTTTGAAGGAGGGCCAAGAAATTTCAGAGTCAGTCGATGTATATAGTCAAGCACTGCTCAAAAACAGTTTCAGGCGTGCATAATCAGAAACAGTCACCTTGTGAATTCAGGAGGGGGAGGGTAACGTCAGGTTTACTTCTGCCTGTTAACTTAGGTTGTGGGGACAGTAAAAACATACGTTACATGTATTCCTGACGGCGTAGTGGACTCAAGCAGAAAGAAACTTTGGCTTACGAGTTAAGGCATTGGATACTGGTATATGATTTGGATTTTGTGGCTTCTTTCCATTCAGATTTCTCTGTCATTTCTTCTTTAAGTATACAAGTAACTTTTCTGCTTTCATTAATGACTATTCTAGTACTATAGACTAGTTATCAATCCTCTTTCGTAATGGTCCGTAGGAGGTAGTTTTCGTTTGTTATTGTATTCATATTACTGCATACATTTATATGTTTATGTGTTTAGTGAGCATGCATGCAAAATAAGATGATCTTTGTGGTGTATCATGACTATCTCGGGAAATAGACAGACAAAAATTACTATTACAAAATCAGTACCGATAGCCATATATGACGTCATAATTTACTGTCCATTCCATAATACTTGTTTTCTCTTTGCGAAGAGAAGTCCTTGTTTCGATAATGACTTTGTCAAATAGTTTCTTAAGTTGAGAATAGGGGCTTGGAACGAACCTCGATTTCTACGTGACCAGTGAAGTCCTCTGTGGTCAGATTTGGGTGCAACCTCAGGTGGTAGTGATGGGGGATCAGATTTTCCGGTAACCGTAACTCCTCCCATTCGTTGCTGTTGGCCTTCTCTACGGGTGTGTCTTCTGGGATTTGGTCCCATTTTGGAGAACCAGCCTCATCCATGCCATCTCCATTAAAGACAAGGACCTCGTCCCCCGCCTCTACCTCGCATGTCTGTGACTGGGGCAGGAGGCCACATAGCAGCCCGACCATCAGGCAGAGGCACGCAACGAGCACTCCAGCAGCAATCAGCTGACTACGGCGGAGAAAGTAGCCACCACTTTTCTGGTAAAAGTCATCCTCAATCATAATTCCTGTGATTGTCTCTCTTTTTCCAGAAGAACTCAGTTATGTATCGGTTGTCGATTCAATAACAGGTGAACTACGGTCTCTTCGCTCACAGCCAGGACTCCGCGCTCAACTATTGTCACCGCACTGTTGATTCAAGAGGCTGATAGCGACGCGTTTCTGGACGCACGCACAAACCTCCCCTTTCCCCTGTTTCGCGATATTGAAGCTCCCTGGTTTCCACAAGGAGGTAGGCCTACTTGGCAAGACACTTGGTTTCAACTGCTTCGATACATGTCTTCCGTAATCAATCCTTCAGCAAACAGTAATATTGCCACTGTTATCAGAGTCATCTCCCTGATACGCCCCTTGTATGCCAGTTTACGATTCAGCCATTGGTCTAAATTAGTGATTGGGGACTGATACTATTTCCAAGCATTTGGTCAAAAGCCATGTCCTACCCTAAACACCAGGTGTATGGTCACTCCGCAGGTTTCTCTCCCACTTGGAGATTGTTCTTATAGGCCTATAAGTACAATCTCTTTATTCTTCCATGCGCTATATATTCTTCAACATAGATTGTCATTTATTTTCCCCCTTTATTTTTCAACGAGGCATGGAACTTTTCCAGACACCAAAACCCTCTCCTTCCGAAGATGTTTAACTTCTTTTACGTCATGCCCCGGCCGGGGTCATGACACGGCTGACATCATCTACATAGTTGTTTAACTAAAATTGTATACAATACTAGTGAGGGCAATTAATGTCGTATTCCCCGAAAGTAGACAGTCCATATCATTATTATTACCCGTTTCAGACATCTTGAGTAATATGGACTCGTAAATTCCAATTTGAAAATTATTGTGTGTGTGTGTGTGTGTGTGTGTGTGTGTGTGTGTGTGTGTGAGAGAGAGAGAGAGAGAGGGGGGGGGGGGAGAGAACCCGGCAACCAACAACGCAATCTCACGCGGCTGCATCTGCTGTACGAATGTAGGGCCCGCCCATTTTTATTTGAGGGATCGAGGGAACCAGCGGGAGTCGGGGCTTGCTCATATTTCTGTTGTCATGGAAACGAAACGGATTTGACATGACCTCGAAATACTTGAGATGTTGAGTTCATTTTCCTTCACTTACATCTGCGGAACTGGACATTGTGAATCTTCTGGTTGATTATAAACAAAAATCAGCAGGGGCTGTACTTTTCTCATAGACTATCATTTCAATTCAATTTATTTCAATTTATTTCAATTTATTTCATACTTCTTATATATCAATATTGCATCAAAAACGGTAGTACGAGTTCTTTTACCTTTTCAACAATGTACAGAACAAGAGAAATATACATACATGGTAACGACACAGTAATTATAATGATAACTATACCTGCTGTATTACCTTGGCACCAATACTGTGATCTTTGTGATGTGATTATGGTTGTATGGATTGGAAAAATGAATGTAAGCAATAAAACACCACGTAATACACCCGCCCAGGCATTAGCTTATTGTAAACAAAAACACTGCATTTCCAATTTTTGGCTGTCCTTTAATCTTCACAGTATTTAGGTCGTTCACATCACTAACTCTATAACACAAGGGGAAAAAAGCACAATTTTGTGGCTGTAAGACCAAGTATTTTTGTGCTTTTATTTCAAAAGTGGGAGAATACTAGGCTAGTATGCAATGAAAACACGCAAACACACCACAGACATGTGTGACATAACGCACGATACATACTGACGAACTGGAATACAGTTGTAATCAGAGCAGGCCTAATTGTTGTTGATGAAAATCTTCCCTCCTCCGTATGGCACCCTTCTCCTCCACATCATCATCAGGATGAGCCATGCATGACGTAAAACAGTTTATTGTAATATACGAGGTCACTTAAGAGAGAGAAATGGGGGGGGGGACTCAGATTATTCAGTTTTTGGATTACTGAACCTTGTTTCATTTTCGGATTAACGAACCTTCGAAATAACGATATTTTATTTTCACCTTAACGAACCTTTGGAATAACCAACCTTACCCATTTTCAGATTAACGAACCTCTATAGGGCCTATAGGAAGCTTGCGCGTTTCGGAATTAACGAACGTAATGCTGCGTTGACACCATATTCCCGGCGGCCGCGGCAGCCCCGTTTGCCCGTAATGCGCCGGTGGGTAGATGGGATATTCTCCTGTTTTTTCCCTCCATCGTGTCCATAGTCTCGTTTGTTCCAGTCCTCCATCCGGTGAACATGTAGCTATAGACGCCATTCTCACGGCGTCTGGTCAGACTAGACTACAAAATATTTTCCGTCGCGTCCCACTACGAACCGCCCATAGTTTTGTTACGGCCTATTATAGTTTATTACGTGCCGTCGTGTTTTGTTGCGTTTACCCCGTTTTATTACGGCATATATAAGGTTCCTCAGCAGCGGGACCGCCGTGGATTTTTTTTTTTTTTTTTTGACAGTTTAAAACTCTGACGCGGCATCCACGGCAATCACACCAACTGCATGTGTCACGTTTGCCCGTCCCTTCCCACCGCGCGTTGTCTCTCGTCCATCCCGTTTTGTCCACCGTGACCTTGAAACGGGACTGCTTGAGTCGAAGGGAACATTATGGTGTAAACGCAGCATTATCACGATGGGAATAACATTATTTCATTTTCGGATTAACGAACCTTCGGAATAGCGATCATCATACCACTTTTGTGTGCATAAAGTGCAAAATTAGACGAGAAATATATTCATGGTATTAAAGTAAAAAAAGAAAGAAAAGAAAACCACCGCTTTAGATACCCATTTTGATGACATTATTTGACGTGTATAAAAATAAGTGTATATTTACGTGTCTATATTCCCTTATGGAACAAACACACCGTCACACGGTGTGGTTTATGTGAAAATATCCCAATTTCATATAGTTACTATGTGAAATTGGGACATTTTATTTTTACATAAACCACACTGTGTGACCGTGTGTTTGTTCCATAAGGGTTATGGGTTGTACATTGTAGGTCTAACCTCTTACAGACCATTTCGACTTGGGTACTGTTTTTTATGGTAATTTCTGACTAGGGGCTTCGAGTATGCCTAATAAAAGATAATTTATGCATTGATACAACAAAGGATGACAGCAACGCACCTGGCTCATTGCATTACCCTTTGAAAGCGCTTTTTTTTCTTCTTTGGACCCCCCCCCCCCCACACACACACACACACATCTTATGCCTGCTAGTGTTTCTCCGGACGGACATTATCTCCTACCACACCGCCATAACAGTGCTCTCAAGTCGGATTCATCCATAGAGCTGTATCTACTCGATGGATTCATCCCAAAGGATTCATCCGTAGTGATTACGCCATACCTTGCCCGCGAGTATTTGCGTGTGATCAGCGCGATGCATATGAATGGCCATAACAGTCATAAATCGCATAGTCTATACGTATATATTGTACGTATCCCAAATACACCAGGGCCCTGTTGCATAAAACCCTTGCCGCTGGACTTACCGCTCCTTTTTAGCGGTAAGTCTTCAAATTAGCGGTAAATCTTATAATCCTTGATGCTGATTGGCTGTGACGCCTAATATTGACGGTAGTTACCATTGAAATTCAATGGTAAGTTTTATGCAACGGCCCCTGATAGAATGCATTCCAATCAGATACCTCATGAAACAGATACGCATCCCTTCACAGTCTATCCATGTTTCTGATGCGTATCACTTGTTCTGGATACGTATCACATCATTTGGAATGCGTATCTGTCTTCTTTCTGATACGTATCATTATGTTCTCGATAGATATTGCATTGTTTGGTAATGCAGCGGTCCAACTAGAAGCGGCGTTTTATACCCGATCATTTCTCGAAGTCAGACAAGACAGACAGAAGAATCGTGACACACAACACAGGTATGTTTTAGAAATGCCGTTCGAATTCCCCTTTTCAAAATCAAATATATAATAGAGTTGTGTTGAAACGTTCATGCATGCCTTGTGTACGTAGCCCAAACAATGCTAGATTCTAGCATTTCAACACCACATATATATATATATATATATATATTTGTGTGATTTTTGATCTTATGACATAAAGATGTCTCATCAAAATATTTATCAGTTGGAAATTACTCACGTCTTGCTTTGATCATGTTTCACATGGGATATGATTGCTTTATAAACAACGCAAATATGAAAGGTTTTCGACTCAGACACATTTCATGGCTTCAATTTCTATTCAAAATATCGCTCAATCTGACATTTCTTGCATATTGCTTTGATAAGATTTCACATGGGGTAGGACAATTTATGTGGACAATGAAAACATTGTCCACAATGCTCATAATTGTAGATTTCTGTTTACGCATCTTCTCGCTAGACATAAATGTCAAAACTTGGTTGTCTCATCAAGATTTCTCTAAATTTTCTTTGGATGATAGCTCGTATGAGGTACATTGTCCACAACGCAAATATTTAATTCTGAGCATTTTTTTTCGCCAGACATATATTTCATGACTTGCATGTCTCATGAAAATATCTCTCAAACAGATATTTCTTGCCTGAAATGTGTCTGGCGAGAAAACGCGCAGACAAAAATCTTTTATATTTTTAGTGGATAAAGTAGTCATGATCCATGTGAAACATGACCAAAACAATATGCTAGAATCTCCTATTGACAGATATTCTGATAAGATATTCCTTTCATGAAATATGTCTGGCTATTGAATAAAAGAAAATGCGCTGATAGAAATCTTTCATAATTGTATTTTGGACAGCTTATTCACACTCCATATGAAGAAATATCAATGAAGCAATATGCGAAGAATGTCCAACCGAGAGATAACTCTAATTAGACATCCATTTCATTAAATATGTTAAGCGATAACATACGCAGACTGACATAATTATGTGTCATGGACAATGCATTCATACCCCTTATAAATTTCATCAAACAAAATTGATGTGCAAAAAATATCCGATTAAGAGATATTTTGACGAGACATCGAAAAGACATGAAATATGACTAGCTATGGAAAATGCGCCGATAGGAATCTTTGATGATTTCGTTGTGGACAGTGTAATCATACCCTGTGTGAAATATCAAAGCAATTTGTAAGCGTATCAGGGCAAGTATCCCCACCCCCCCCCCCCCCTCCGGGCTAGATACTGGTTGGGTTAGTGATAAGGTTAGAGTTCAAGATTACGGTTAGGGTTATGATTAGAGTTTGGGTTAGGGTTAGGATTAGGTCCAGGATTAGGATTAGGGTTAGGGTCAGAGGAAGGGTCTTGCGTAATTGCCCAAGTGGCAATTGCCGTAGACCCTTTGCGAAAAAAAATACATTGTATCCGATTAAGAGATATTTTGATGAGACAGCCAAGGCATGAAATGTGTCTAGCGAGAAAACATGCCGACAGAAATCTTTCATATTTTTGTTCTGGATAAGTAATCACAATCTATGTGAAATATTACCAAAGCAATATGCGAAAAGTCTCCAAATGATAGATATTCTAACTGAAGGTATCCCTTACATGAAATATGTCTGGCGAGAAAATTTCGCAGATAGAAATCTTTGATATTGGCGTTGATCACAATGTGTTCATACCCCACATGAAATCTTAACAAAGCAATTTGCGAGATTTCTTTGATTGACAGATATTTTTGATAAGACACCAAAGTCATTAAATGTGTCCGGAAAGAAAATGCACAGAAAAAAAAAGTCTTTCATATTTGCCTCGCGTAAAAAAGTAATCATACACAAGATGAGACACAATCAAAATAATGTGCGAGGAATCTCTGATTTATAGAAATCTTTATGAGATACCGAATTCGTGAAATTTATGTCTGGCGAGAAAATGCGCAAACAGAAATCTTCAATTATGTGCGTTGCTGACAATGTATTCATAACCCATGTGAAATCCCCTGTTACCTGAAGCATCTGATCGGTCATATTGGGATGCTTATCTGTTGTACAGTAGTATTTTGGATACAAGTACTTATCTTTTAGTGATCGCCAATTCTGTAATCTCATTGGTCAACCAACCACTGATTATATCCCGTATTCCGTGATATGATGTCATGATATTACACAACTATCTAGCTGCGCGTGTACACAAGACACTTATAGGAAAGTGCGCGCTAATCCTGTACAAAACAAATGGACAGCGCGCGGTCCTCAAGCGTATTACGCACATAACCTGAGACCACTAGACACTTGATAAACGACAACAGCAACTTCAAAGACAGCGCGTCTCAGGTGATGTGCGTCTTTGCCTGAGCTAGCTAGATGCGCTGTCTTTGCCTTTATATCTGGCCGGCTACTGCAGTATCCTATGGCTTGTGTATTTGTATATGCGCGCATCATACAGTAAGACGTAGGCCTAAGTCAACATGGTCATGGCTGACAGCCGGCGATTTCAACATCATTCACGAGGGGAAATCAGCGAGAAGAAGGTTAGCACTTACACTTAAAAAGATAAAATCGTTACCCCCTGCTTGTTCTTACTAATAGGCCTCATGGAATATGGCACCAGACCGTAGATATTTGCCCGTATTTCGTGAACAAGCAGGGGGGTAACTAATAGTATCGCTTGGAGATACGTGTCGACTGTGCGATTTATGACTGTTCTGGCCAACCATAGATGCGAGTGAGCGAACGTGTACCGTGCATGCTGTGCATGATTATGTTGCCTACTACGTTTAGTAGTGTCGCCGCTGCACGACTTACGACTACGTGTAAAACTGGCATGGCTGGCGTAGACTCCAGTAATTTACAGTAAGTGTGAAAATCTTATCAATACCACACATTGAAATTATCACCAGTGAAGGATATTAGGAAGTACTAGTATGGTTATATTTTTAAGTGCAGCGTACTGTTTTTCTGTTCCTGTGATAAGCAGAAACCGCACTTTTTGGATGCACTGGAACCCACAAGTATTTTTTTCAGTGTAGTCCCACATATTCGCATTTATGCACTCATGCAGTACATAATGTGGCTGACATCACAAGACCAAGTTTACTTGCTGTAATTTACCGCAATACATGTATATACCGGTACACTTATACGTGTATGTAAAGTTACATTTGTAGACTAGTCTACGTCTAGGCCTACCGGGTACTACAAATTTTGTATTAGGGTGGTAAAGGCATGGGGGCAATTCCACGGTAACTGACGTTACGCGTAAGGATTTTCATGAAATTGTTTATGTTGTAGTTTTGTGAATGAAAGCACCTGGGGCTTGTAATTAGCATTGATGAATGAGTTCATGAGAATGAAGAAATGGGTGGAAAGTTTTTCTCTCAAACTGCATTTCTTATCACATAGCAAGTGAAAATGTGTCGGTAACTGACGTTACGGAAAAAGGACATGGGAAATTATGGTGTAGATTTAAATGGAAATATCTCATGTCCCTGACTTCTAAACTTTATGTACTTTATATGGCAACATACCTAGGTTCTTGGGAACAGGTGTGCAAAATAATGTGCACTTCAGATATTTCCTTTTAGCACCATGCCAATTTCAGTGAAGGCATGACGGTAACTGACGTTACGTAACTGACGTTACGTAACTGACGTTACGCTTACATTTGCCATAGAGTTTACACATGGAAAATAATGATTAGGAATAGTTTTGTGATATTTTATAATTCTGACCTTTCAGAGTGATTTGTTTGATATGGAATCATACGTTGGTTCATCAATTACAAATACCCAAATGAAATGAAACATTAGTCCATTTTCTTTGTGTTTAATGAAAACTTAAAGGGAAACATGTCAGTAACTGATGTTACACATACTTTTGCTATGGGGTTTACAAAGAACTAACTTATTTAACAGGTTATTATACTGCTGCAGTATACCAGTAACAATCCCAGGCATTTACTTAGCAACAAATTAAAACAAAATCTAAAGACACAAATGGGGTGGGGCCCTTAGAGGGCAAGCTCCCCCCCCCCCCATGCCATAGCACAGTTGAGCAAAAATCATGTAAATGCACCAGAGGATATTTCTTGACATTTGTCTTAAGATTGAATGCTTATTCAACAGTTATGATTACACAGAGCCATTTAGATTCAGCAGTTCCAAGTATTAATATTGACATAACTAAGGGTTTTTTCTAATTTTTTTTTTATGAACAGGAAAGTTTCTATCTAGAGTACCCCACCCATAATGCCCTGCAGTACTACACAAAACACAGATATTTTTGTGCGTGAAAAAAACCCCATATCTTTCAGGTCATGGGGAAAAAACACATACAAATAAAAATATTCATGTGAAATCCACTGTGATATATTCTTTCTTCTTTTCTTTATTTTACTCCTTCTCCCTCAAGGCATTGTTAGGGCCACAAATAACAAAATGATCTCCATTATCAATAATGATTTAAATGAATAGTGTTACATTTTTAATATCCTTTTCTGTGAAGAAGAAGCATGCTTTTTTTGGTCAAAGGGGCATTTGTTTATTCCTTGCTTGAAGGAATGTAATTGTTTTTCTTTTCCTTTTCACTGGTATATCAAGGCTTGCAAATACATCCCAGATACCAAGAAATAGGACTTTGCAATGAAAGAATTCTAAGATCAATATAAACGAATCTTCCTGTTCATAATTATCATGTATTGTTACAAAAATGTCCCTGCATGAATGAAATAAAGTAATCAACAAATATGAACAGTTTTTTATTTTACCCTAGAATCACCTCTCACTTTGAGCAACATCAGTATTGGTTTCAAACAGTAATGACAGTACATGCCATATGTCAGGCCTGCTTATGTACCATTTCAAGAAGTGCCATATGAACTAAACCAAACATTTAAGTGCAAGCGAAGAAATATATCTCTTCCTGCATTTGCCTTGAGGTAGAAACTTCACTAAGCTTCCAGAAAAAAAAAGAAAAATGCTGGCAAAAGTAGTCATTACTAAAGATTATGAAACTGTTGGTATACAGCTGTACACAAGCTTTTTAATAGAAAAAGGTGGTTACCATGCAACCACATCATTGATTAGGCCTACAAATTTGGTAGCTTTATCATCCCGTAGGACTGTGAATGTACTGTATAGTAATTTGAGTGCATTATATATTGCATGTGGTAAACCTAAACTTCCAGATGATTTAACCTTAAACTTGTGCTGAACCGAAAATCAAAAGCTCAAGCCCCCTCCACCAAAAAAAAATATAAATAAATAAATAAGATAAAATGAACCACAAAAAATGTATTCATGGACATACAGTGTACCATGGTGATGACATCATTCCCTATCAAAGGGATTGCTGCTCTTTGTTGATAACCTTTGACTTCCCAGGTGTATTGAATGGCCTAAAGTCTAAAAAATTTGCCTAAGTTATGATTGCTGTCATGGTAACTGACGTTACATACTGGTATATGACGTTTCGGTAACTGACGTTACACATTTTGATGTGTTCATTTGACTTTCCAGTATGCCAAGTATCCTTATTTTCTGGTATTGAAAGGAAGGCATATGGGCATACATTAGAAATCCTAAGTTACATCATACAGCTCACTTTCTTTGATGAATAAAGTTAAAAATTCCTTGTTTTTGGTAACTGACGTTACATCCATCATTGTCAAACTAATCAAAAGTTTTAATAAAATTCTTTAAAGCAACCAGCTTTTTCATTCTATCATGTGGCAAAAGACATGTCTGGTAACTGCATACATATAAAAGATTGTTGTTTAGAGTACTAGTAAAGTGGATATACAGATGGTAAATTATGTGACAATACACTCTTTCTCACCATTGAGTTATAGGCATATTTTGGTAGCCATTTTGAAAATCAAAATGGCCGCTTTTATTGAAAAACATAATGATTCTTAAAACTTCAACTCAAGTATTGTCTGAAAATGTATGGTGTTTGAAACAAATATTATTTTGAATTTTCGGCATCTGTGTCCTACGTACCGTGGAATTGCCCATAGGGTCTATCTAAGCCGAAGCCTAGGAACAGTTTATTATCTAGACTCTTACTAGACCTATAAATTTAATATGTCTAAAATATTAAATTAAATGTTATAAATTTTTGAAGGCACATATGAAGTTTCAAGCCATCAAGGTCCAAGGTGTAGATCTAATACGTTTCGTTTACCGGTACCACTACCACAGTCATGACATGACAGTAAGTTTACCAGGAACAGATGGACACATCCCTGAGGCTGAGGCTCTTCAGTTGGTGGGGCTGAGTTAAATTTATCACTTAAATATCAGAGCAAACAGGAAACATGTCATTACAACAATCATGTGCAGGCAATATCGTTACTGTTTGTGGGGTAATCGTGTGATAATCCTGATGTCTCTTGTGCTGGTGTCAAATGTAGAGTGCTTTCACAATTGTAAATCACCTTCTACTGCACTGTAGAGTGTAGTGATTCTATGTGAAAAGATGTTCACTTCAACATCATCTTTCTGTCATTTTGTCTTTCTGTCATCGTTCTACCCTACTGAATACTGTTCATAGTCACAATTGCTACTGCATATATAAAGTAGGAGAGTCTATTCTGTTATCAGACATTTTATTTTTCGTTGCTCTGAATTCTGTCCTCAGGAATCAGAGGATAAAATTCTGAGCAAAAATAACACTATTATTAACAAAGCCCTGAAAATTATGAATGTCACAAAATTGTGAATCAATCCCTCTACAAAGAGTTATCTCTTTAATAGCGAGGTGTAAAATCACATTATATCAAATTCCGGACAAGATTTTTGTACTGGAATAATCGACATCTTTCACATCGTGTTCATGCATCACAATCACTATTCATACTCGTGATTCACCATACAATGAGTGTACACATTCATACTTGTATTCACCTGCATTCACCTGTCTTGTCAGGCCTCTGGAAAGACAATTGTCTCGTAATGCCCTCCCACTTCAGTTAATTTCCACTGTAGAGTCAATGTCAAACTTGAAAACCGTTGAGTTCTTTATTACAGTATGGACTGCTGCTGTTTGAGAAAACTACTCTGCAGAGTATGTGAATCTGTTGTTACATACCGTACTTCTTTTGCGGGACCGAGTAGACAAAGAGAAAAAACAGTAAATGAGGCTCATACATTTCGTATTGTATGGTGAAAAGTAAAGCATGAACATTTCAAAAATTTATGTGGTGAAATCATGTAATCTACTATACATGTATCTCCTTGTTAATCAAAGATAAAATGTGAATTTCCTAGTATTTCTAAATTTGGGTACAGCTGTAATTGCATTTTGGAGATTTCGGCCCATACAATGCTTAGTATTAAAGAGAGTCTGCAAAGTCCCACGGAGACGCGTATTGAATGTCATTATTACATCTGGAATTAACATATGTTTGGAACATGTACATCAGCTCGGACATGTATTGCATGGCATGATCCTCATCTTGAAAGTGGTCACTACTTGCAACTTTAATACCCCCACCACACATAGTGTGAAGGGGGTATATAGGAATCGCCGTGATGTTGGTCGGGCGGGCGGTCGGTCGGTCGGTCGGTCGGTCTGTTGCAAAATCTTGCGTCTCGAACTCCTCCTACAGTTTTGAAGCAATTTGAATGAAACTTTAGAGTAAATGATGATATTAAGGTATAGATGTGCAAGACATGTTTTTTGTGTTTGTCAGACAATGCGTTGCCATGGTAACCATAATTTTACTAAAACCTTGTGGATTGAATAACTTTCATATTATTTGTGACCCTGCACCTCAAAACAAACAAAAAGTCGCCAGACATGAATTTTTAGTTCAGACCATATTCTGAAAGAGTAGACTTTAAGCTTTAAAATGATGTATAACTCAAATCAAATAGACTCTCCTAACCTATCTAAATATTGGAAAGAAAGCACAAACTCAGGAAAAGTGTGAACTGAGAAAACAGGCTCTGAAGTACAGTGTCTATTCAAGCGCTTAATCTTTACCAAACCGTGCTGGCTGTGCCATGAATGAGACAAAAAACAGGAAGTAAACCACCGGAGTAACAACAATGAAGGGATTATCAGATTAAACTGAAATTAAGCATGCCTCATTAACACATTCTGTCCATAATCAATGCAAACTTTCCAAGCAGTAGCGCTATCCTTTCAAAAGTTATCAGAGTTGAAAGTGAAGAGTGTGGACAAGGTTTTTCAGAAATGAAAAAGGGATTTCAAAGACATACCTAATCACACTATTCTACAAAAAATGTTCGAGATAAATTGCTAAAAAAACACACTTTCCTGCCCGTTTTATGATACCAAATTTTAGCATAATGTCAAAGAAGACCCGCTCTTTCAGAAAATATGAAAAATTCAAGTTCGGCTAGGTTGACCCATTTCACTTATTTTCAGTCCTCATGCAAAATCAGTGTGTGCGACTTTATGTTCGTTTTGAGGTGCACGGTCACATTTAAGCAATCAATTTCAAAATTGGTATCTATGATGATCTATAGGTGTAGTTATGCAAGACACTCTTTGTGTACTTGACAAAGCGTTGCCATGGTAACCGCATGTTTTCTTCGAAATCTCGTGGAGTGAACAACTTCCACAATTGAAATTAACTTGCAGCAATTGAAATCAAATTTGGTAGGCATTATGGCCTTGAGGCATAGATGTGGAACACATAATTTTTGTGTTTGTCGGATAAAGCTTTGCCATGGTAACCATAATTTTACCAAAGCCATGTGGATTGAATAACTTCCACATCGTTCAAGCAATTAAGGTCAAATTTAGTATGTATGATGATCAGGAGGTGTAGTTATGCAAGACACCAATGTGTAAATGTAAGAAAAATGTGTTGCCATGGTAACCACTCATTTTTGTATCAAATTGAACCATTTAATCTATGAAGGTGAAATTTGGTGTGTGTGATGGTCTTTAAGTGTAGTGATGCTGGGGGAAAGCATGTTTCCATTTGCTGTAAGTTTTATACTTGGTGTCAACTCTGTAATTGTACAGTAAACTAAAATTATTCTGTTTCCAATTCGACAAATGTAAACTTGGTATTAACGTCATTGCCCTCATGACATCACATACATGTACTATAAAGCAACACTAGGGGCGGGGGTATTAATCACCTTCAGTGATAATTCTAGTTTCCACTGAATTTGAGTGCATCAAAGAAAAAAAAATATCTCTGAGCTGTGAGCCAGTTTCTCCCAGATCTCTGGTCTTTTCTTGGATGTGATAAAGTGAATTTAGAAGTCTTGCCACAAGTCTTGTCGATGCTAAGTCCACTGTATTTCTGCATCCAAATGCTTGGCAATACACCATTGTCATAAGTAACGCTGTGAAGCTGTGTGTGCAGTGCAGTATAACATCATAACTTTGCCTGTGTCCACGAGATAGGCCAACGAATGGTGACCCCCTTGTTGTTGGGAAAGCCCTCATTGTATCATTGTAGAGTTGATTTGGGGATACAGCTAGCGGGACTCCGAAATATCCATTTGCTTTGAGCCATTGTCCCAAGTTAAATCTCTTAATACATATTAGTATACAAATACTCAATGTTTATGAGCGCGATGGTTCCAAAAATATCATGAGCCTACAAGTTTAACCATTCTATTCAATGACGCAAAGCGGAGTTGAATTGGACGGTTATACTTCCACTGAATGTAATATTCAAACTGTCACACAAATGATAAAATTAGGCGTAGATCTGCATCTGGCTTTAGGTCTTGCTGGCAGCGGAAATGGGTGTGTGTGTATGCATCAATGCTTAACGATACACAAATTCAGTTTGCCCTTGGATCTGTTGCACTTCTGGCCCACTTGATTTACCTGTTTGAAGGGATGTCTATTGCACTGCCATTAAGAGTGAGTGTGAAATAACTGATTCTTCAGAATGTCATGTGACCCACATTCATCCAATCAGATGGCAAGGGATCTATGTGTTATATACAATGGCTTTTATTTTTTCTGTGATTAATTCTTCTTCTATGCATAATTTCTTTATTTGATTTTGGTCAGATGCCAACATTGTCTTGGTCAGGCAAATTTTTTTTTCTAATGGTTCAGTCATGTATGTGTAACATGAATCACACATATGTCATGATTACACGTTCACAAATTGATATTTATGTATGTGTCTGTCATGTACGTGTAAACCTTTGTAAGTTTGGTTTTTAGCTCACCTGAGCCAAAGGCTCAAGTGAGCTATTGCGATCGCCCTTCGTCCGGCGTCCGTCGTGCGTCGTGCGTCGTCCGTCGTCCGTCGTCCGTCGTCCGTCGTGCGTCGTCCGTCGTGCGTCGTGCGTAAACTTTTTACATTTTCATCTTCTTCTTGAAAACCCCAAGACCGATTTTCATCAAACTTGGCAGGTAGCATCCCTAGGGGGTTAGGAACTCAATTTGTTAAAATGGGCACCATGCCCCACCCAGGGGGCCCCCAGGGGGGCCCAAACCCCCCAAAATTAAGGAATCTGTAAAAATCTTCTTCTCTAGAACCAGAAGTGATAGAGCTAAGTTAATACTATGAGTTAGTACATTGATGACTGTAGTTTCAAGTTTGTTCATGGCAAAATTAGGGGTGCCCCCCTTGGGACCCAGGGGAGGGGGGTGGGGAGGGGTTCTAATGGGGCCTAAATTGTACATTTTCATTTTCTTCTTGAGAACCCCATTACCCATTTTCACCAAACTTGGCAGGTAGCATCCCTAGGGGGTTAGGAACTCAATTTGTTAAAATGGGCACCATGCCCCACCCAGGGGGCCCCCAGGGGGCCCAAACGCCCCAAACTTAAGGAATCTGTAAAAATCTTCTTCTCCAGAACCAGAAGTGATAGAGCTAAGTTAATACTATGAGTTTGTACATTGATAACTGTAGTTTCAAGTTTGTTCATGGCAGAATCAGGGGTGCCCCCCTTGGGACCCAGGGGAGGGGGGTGAGGAGGGGTCCTAATGGGGCCTAAATTGTACATTTTTATCTTCTTCTTGAGAACCCCATGACCCATTTTCACCAAACTTGGCAGGTAGCATCCCTAGGGAGTTAGGATTTCAATTTCTTAAAATGGGCACCATTCCCCACCCAGGGGGCCCCCAGGGGGGCCCCAAACCCCCAAAATGAAGGAATCTTTAAAAATCTTCTCTAGAATCAGAAGTTATAGAGGTAAGATAATACTATGAGTGAGTACATTAATGACTGTATTTTCAAGTTTGTTCATAGGAGATCAAGGGGTGCCCCTCTTGGGGGCAGGGGGGGGGGGGTTGGTTGGGAAGGTCCAAATGGGGACCTGAATTGTACATTTTCATCTTCTTCCTGAAAACCTCATGGTGTATTTTCATCAAACTTGGCAGGTAGCATCCCTAGGGGGTCAGGATCTCAATTTATAAAAATGGGCACCATGCCCCACCCAGAGGGCCCCAGGGGGCCCCAATCCCCCCCCCCCCAAATTAAGGAATCTTAAAAAATTTGGGCCCTTATTGTACAGTTTCATCTTCTACTTGAGAATGCCTGGTCAAATTTTGGTAGAGCTGTGAATAATTTAGATTAGTGACTGCGTGAAAGGTGAACTTGCGATACTCAGGTGAGCGCTAGACCCGCGGGTCTCTTGTTTTTTCTGCAATCACTCATCATTGGGGATTATCTTGATTATTTGCAGTAGTCCTTTTTTTCTGATTTTGCCGTACTGTCGAACATTTGTTTATAAAAATGCTCATGTTGATAGAGCAATAAAGTATTTCTTCTGTCCTCAAAATTATGTTTAATGCTAAATAGAAATTATACCTAAGATGTGACCACCAAAAAAAAGTATCTCTCACTACTTTGCGTTCAAGGATAGACAAGGTTTCATGATGCAATGGTGTTATAAAGCTACATTGTATGTAGTTCACTGGCTCATTGTCTCTGATGTGCAGTCAGCCCGTGCACTGCAGATGAAAAACTGAATGTATTGTTGGTCTGCATCTGTTCTTATCTTTCACTTCTTTACTCACAAGATTCATAACTAATTGGACAGTAATATTTTGACAGGTATTCCCTTGACCTCCTGTCTTCCAGCCATAATACTCATAATTCTTTCTCTCAGAGATTAAGGACAGGTGCCACTCTCATGATTTCCCTGCAAGATGTACCACATGGATGAAAGCACAGAGGAGGACTGGGAGTTAGAACACTACGGACTGGAGGGAAGCCATCCCTCAGAGTCAGACGATACTGACAGTGAGACCATCCTGTACAGACACATCCACTATGGGCAGAGTGACACAGGAAATTTTCACACCAATGATGCTGTGGAACTTCCATGTTCATCCAGACATTTCAAGACATGTAGAGAATCACAAGATGAGAATTGTAAGAACAAAGCACACATATCTTCCTCCAAAAGGAATGTTGATGAAGGAAAGCAGAATGATATATGCATGACTTCTTATGATGACTGTGACAGTGATAGTGAAATAGAGAATAGCAAATACAAAGTAGGAAGCAATGGTAAACAGGCTATACATAGCAATTTATTTGGCACATCATCCAGTGATTCAAACACCCAATGCCACCAGAAGCATAGCAGTACTAAGAGTGATACTAATGAATCTGATGTGATATTTGTGGCAGAGAACTGTAGTAGAAAAGAGGGCAAAGTGTGTGGTCATAATGCAGAAGCTTGTAGAAAAAAACATTCACCAATTGTGGGAAATCCCAAGCGCAAGGCTACAAAGGTTGACAGAGAAGGTTACAAGGCCATGTCTGTTGTAGTAGTAGTAGAAGGGAGACAAAAGCGTAAAAGCTCCATGAATGTTAAAAAAGTACATCCAGCAGAGGTCATCGAGGTACATGACTCCTCTGACTCCACCACGAAAGACAGGCCTTCACCCAGCAGCAAGCAGACTCAAAGTTCTGATCCAAGGCGGACAAAAGAGGTGGCGCTGGATTTCTTCATTGACAGCAAAGGTATGCATCTTGATGAGATGAGGAAAGACAAGAATGATGCACAACTAGCTTGGAGGCAAGAGAAGAAGAAAACGCAGGAAATGTTGAAAGAAGCCTCGGAGCTGGGCTTTGTTCACTGGAGCAGTGATGAGGAGGACTGCATGGTGATTGAATCATGCAGTGAGGAGGAAGGAATCAGTGTCCACATTGAGGGTAGAGGCACATCGGTCCACGAAAAGGTAAGCTACTAAAATGTGTGCAAAGCTCTCTGATGAACCTCGCACCTTTCTTGGTTATAATTCCTGCTACATTCCAATAATTGAATATGCATTTACTAAAAATATACCTCGCATAGTACTTATTGTTATTCTGTAAGTAAATGCTAACATTTACATAATCGGGCATTTTGGTGTGTTTCTGTTGAACATCGCTGTTAACTAAACATAGATTTTGTCTGCAAATTGTATTTGCTTCCCATGAAGTAATATTGATGGGAAATTGAAAGGAAACACGATGTGCTAAATATCACAAAACATGATGAGCATACTCAAATGAATTCAAGCATTGATCTACAGTGTGTGAATGCCCATGTGTCACTGTGTTTAAGTAATGGATTATTGCTGTTTCATGAGCCAGTGTTCCGTTATGACAGCAGAATCATTTGCGACTACTCCACCCACTGGCCAGTGCTGCGTTCCTGCAAACAAAACATGGTTACAGTCACTGATCTCAAGTCCATGGAGATCAGTGGTTACCTGAGTAATGTCAGGGTACAACGTTGCAGTAATAACCCTAGCTGGCTAGGGTAGAACTTTGCAAAAGTTATCACAACAATGCCCTGAGCAACATTGTCCAAGGACCATTTTAACAAGCAGGGTAAAAAAAAGTTACTTGGATGCTACCTTAAGTAGTAACAAGGCCCTGTTAAAACAGGGCTTTAGGCTTGACCAAAATATTTTGTATGTGATTGCATGGGGAAAATTTAGACTTTTTGATTGGTAGCTTCAAGTCAGGTGATTTTTGGCCCATGTGGTTTGGAGTTATGCAGATTGTATCATGTGATATCATTCATGTTAAAGAGCAGTAGTAATCAGTATGGTGATACTTTATTTCATATTTACAGCAGCATGAAAAGAATGATATTTTTCTGCCTCATATTAATTTTCCTTCTGTCATTTTCCATCCATTTTTATGGGTATCTATTGTCTACTTTCACCTTTTTCTGAAGGGTACCAGGGCAAAAGGTCAGTCCAAGGAGAAGTTTGGACGCTACTACGTCCAGTCAGAGCAGAATTATGTCAAATGCCACAACTGCATGGAGGTTGGTCATGTCAAAGCTAACTGTCCCAAGCCACCCTATGTGCCTGCCTGCATCTTTTGTGGTGTCAGGGGTGAGTACTTGGTAATACATTATTATTGCTACTGTATGGCTGTGCATATATGTCGGTCAAGAATTCTTCAGAAGGTGAAGAGTTGAACTTAGTCTCCTAGCTGCCAAGAAAAACAGGTGATGATGATAGTAAGCAAATAATCAACGTTGGTGAAGGTAATGGGACAAACTATCACTTCCGAGGCGATCTGGATGTAGCTCTCTTTCAGAAGCGCAGCTGAGGAAAGAAAGCGTACGCATTCAGATCATGATTATGATTTTATGTTCATTTACATAGGTATGAAATGGATTTTTGCAGGATTGTTTCAACATACTCTAGAAAATACTTCTACCAAATTAGGTATTTCTGCTGAATGCACATATATTTTAAAATATTTTTAATATATATTTTGCATAAACTATGCAAATTAAGGCTAATTTGCATAGATACAGATTGTCTCTTTAGATGAAAATTTTCTGATTGCCCTAGGAAACATCTGTGCCAGGTAGGACATTTGTACTAAAAAATGCAGCATTTACCCCCTTAGCAAGTCTACTATGTGTGGATTGAGTGAATGAAGTAATATTTGTAGAAAACATTTGATAGTAAAAGTTTGAAGAAAAGCCAACAATCCATCCAAAGTTACAACCATGATTTTTTTTTTTACAGTTTGTGATCTCACATGCATAGAATGATGTGAAGAAAATATGAGAATTCTACTTTTTTTTTTGAAGTACACATTCCCCTGACTTGTAAGTGGCATATGTTAAGGGTAATATTTTTTCCCCTGCCTTCTGGAAGAAGCAAGTCAAATGTCCTTTTATTATGTAAGAAAAGTGAAATATGTTGAATTTTTGTTGCTGGACCATCTGTGGGGTCATAGTTCTAAGTTTGTATAGTCATCATGAAAAAGGAATGTAACAGTAATATTGTGTGTCCAGATGAACTCGCATCTAATAATATAAAATGTTTCTTGAGTTGAAAAGCATTAGTTTTCTTCATTTAAGAAGGCATTCATACTAAATTTTTGCTTTAATTATGTATATATTTTTATGCCTCCGCCACGAAGTGGTGCCGGAGGCATTATGTTTTCGGGTTGTCCGTCCGTCCGTCCGTCCGTACGTACGTCTGTAAGTACGTCCGTCCGCATTCGTTTACGCAATAACTTGAGTAACATTGACTGGAATTTAACCAAACTTGGTCCAAGTATAAAGTATGATGGGGCAATTACTTGATTAGATGTTGGGTGAAATTGGCCAAAGGGCAAAGGTCAAAGGTCAAGGTCAAATCATTAAATTGTATCTGTTTACGCGATAACTCAAGACAGGATTCAGCAAATTTCACCAAACTTTGTCTGAGGATGATGTATGATGGGGCAATTACTTGATTAGTTTTTGAGTGAAATTGGACAGAGGTCAAAGGTCAAAGATCAAGGTCAAATCCTAAAATTTATCTGTTTACGCGATAACTCAAAACTGGATGAAGCAGCTTTCACCAAACTTGGTCCAAGGATGATGTATGATGGGGCAATTAGTTGAGTAGACCTTAGTGACATTGGCAAGAGGTCAAAGGTCAAATACTAAAAACGTTGCTATTTCCCCCATATCCATGCAATGCCGGAAGGTATTTTCTTGAAACCTAGTGTAGACATGTACTACTGCATAAAGATTCTCCAGAGAGAGTTTCATGTCATAAGGTCAAAGGTCAAAAGGTCAAAGGTTAGGTGAATATGTCACAATTTCACTTTTCTCGCAAATGGTTCAATGTATCTTCATGGAACTTGGTACATACGCATGTACTGACTGGCAGGGATTTTCTAGGGAATGTAGGGGTCATGGGTCAATAGTCAGGGGGTTAAAGGTCAAGGTCAACTCCTCAAAATGTTACTATTTCCCTCATATTCTATTATATGCAATGCTTGCATTATTATTTTTAAAACTAAAACTTGATATATACATGTATTCCCTAATGGAGATTCTCTGGGAAATTTCCAGCCAGAAGGTCAAAGGTGAAAGGTTAAGGGTCAAAGGCCAGGTTTAAATGCAAAAAATATTTTATACTGTAATTACACTCTTTCTTCATACCTTGAAAATTACTCAATGCATAAACTTATAAAAGGGTTGGTCAGAAGTCAAGTAAAAATTCTGAATTCCCCAAATACAGGTGCCATGCACTCTTAGACAATTATAGCAAAACTAGTTCAAGGAAAGTGAGCATTCAAGATATTTCTGACAAACCTGTCATTTCAATATTTTGTCAGTTTTGTGAAACTGTCATAACACATTGTGAAGACATTGTACCATACACCTGTTGGGAAAACCATGCATTATGGCGGAGGCATCAGTCGCCATAGGGACATTTCTAGTTAGTAAATGCAAGCCATGACATGATCATTCAGTACTCTCCGCTTAATCGGGTATCGCTTAAACGGGTACTCCGTTTAATTGGGTAGTAATGTCAAAATCACTTCCAATGCACATTATAATTACCTGATAATCGGGTTGCCTCTCCGCATAAATGGGTAAATAATTTTCTTCTAAACTAATTTTTACCCACATTTTATCGCAGGCATATCACTTTAAGCAATCATGAATGTCAAATTGTCCATGGCTAATCACATGCTCTGCTTAATTTGCAAAGAAGACCGATCATTTGGAGAGCGATTAAACATAAAACACATGTACATGTACCGACTTGCCACACATAAACGAACATGGATGTATCTTTCACTCACAGTTGCATAGACGGACAGGAGTTGAACACACTTGTGCTCCTCCTTTGCTCCGCAGCAACACTCACCATACGAGAAGTTTGCAACGAAAATCAGGCCATGCACCAGCATCATAATTTTACCTGTACTTTTCTCCAGTTACTTCTCGAAAAGTAACCTGACGTTCTACATGACTAATGCTCGCAAAGAGACATGTTCGTTTCGGAAAACGAATGCGTGTTAGCGCTGAGTCTATAGTCAAACTACAAAGTTTTCTGAAAACATATTTGTCCGTAAAAAATAGTGTAAATTATTTCCCGTGACTGAGCAAGTGTAAGGTACGTATAATGTGCCGTGCAAGCGCGCATGTTAAGCATACAGTGTAGGTGTTTGGTACAGCATACAATGCACGTACATGCACATTGTGTGTGTCAAATGTGAATGAGATGTGTACTTCTGTTAATCGGGTACTCCGCTTAAACGGGTAAGAAACGCTCTGCCCGAGCCCACCCGATTATGCGTAGAGTACTGTATTAGAATTTCTTTTCAGTGTGTATGTTGCCATTTTTTATCTCGCATGTTCATAATGTACAGGCCACACTGACCGTGAATGCCCCAAAGCGCTGTGCTTCAACTGTTCCCTTCCGGGTCATCAGGCCAGGACTTGCCCAGTGAAGAGAAACTTACGCTATGCTTCTTGCACCAGATGCCAGATGACTGGTCACTTGAGAAAGGTCAGACTTGACTCACAAATTATCGTTTTACTTTCCTCATCTGTTGTGTAACAAACATTTGAAGACAGTGTTAAAGTTTGATCAAGGAAGAACACTCTCCCGACTCTGGTTGTTATATAAAGAGATGCTCATATTCTATTACGTTGCTAAATCTACTAGTACTCGTTAACTGAGCTGCAGAACATTTTGTTTTGCTTCCTAATACTAAAGTGATTTGATTGACATTCTTAGGACGGTCTTAGGAGAAGTTGTATTCCTCTATGAAAGGGAGATTTAGGGGAGGATCAATGTAATTATGATTGCAACAGGTGAGAATCAATGGAATTGTGATGATAGTAAGTTTAAGGGTGGTACTTCTCCAAAAATCTCGGGAACATAATGTTGATTTGTGCATGCTGCCTGCCAAGAACCTGGCCTCCCGCAGCAGATAACTAAAAGATTAAGTCAAATCAAGTCCAAGTATTTGAGATACAGTTTCAATTTCTGGTTACTTATTTTGTCATAAATTGAAAAAAATAGGGTATTGACACAAACAGTGTAACACAGATAAAATCTTCACAAGTATTTTTGTTGCTGAAGTCAAAGAACTCAGATATTGTTTTCTAGCCATTTGAGTCTTGTTTCTTCAAAGTTTATTTTAACATATCCAACAAACAGAATATGTCAAAAACAAAAAACTGAGTTGGAAATAATCCTGAGGTGAGTAATGGTGCTCAGCATTTTCATTTTGTACGAGGAAAAAATAGGATGCCTATTTTAGGTACATTTTTCAATATCATTGCATTTGATTTATTGGTTTATTTCAGAGCTACAGCTGCACTGTCTTCCGCATTGGGCATAGCAAGGAGGAAAGCTCACACCTGATATCAGCATTTCAATAGATTCAATCATTATCAAAATCTCTGGACTAAGTCTGGGATATGTGAAATCATTTTGAAAATGCAACAGTGTATGGACATGTAGTTAGCAGTATCAGTTTAGATAGCTATATTGTTTTTATAATCTCTCTATTTCTCTTTTCTTTAAAATGCAGATGTGTCAGGACCTTTGGAGACAGTATCATCTTACGGTAAAAAAAAATAGAAGAGAATAAAAAAGCATAAAAAAGCATCTGATATCGCAGACCAAACTATATTGTATACTTATTTATACAAAAAGGATTTAGCAAGGAAAGTGAATGTGATACATTTAATGGATTAAAGATTCTTCCTTCTTGACAGATATTTCATTTCAAGTTCATATCAGAGATAAAGATCAAAGTTGTGGATCACAAAGTAGTAACCCGCACTCATGTCTCTATAAAATTGTCATACACTGCACGTATGAAATTCTTTGAAATTCTGTAACTGCAACTCAACGTGCATAAGAAAAACAAGTAATTGTCATATGTTTGATTGCATTGTGTGAAGGCAATATGTAACAAGCGGGAGCATCACAAGATCATGAAATATGAAAAGCGTGTAGGTGCAAAAAAGCAAAAACTTGACCCATTTTGAAATATTTGCTTGTGCGTTATCTATACGTGTTCCAAGTTGTTGAGGTGAATATACTATATTAGTTTAAATACTGTACATCATTTGAAAAGGATTGTTATGATAATAATGATAATAATAATAATGATGATAATGATAATAGTAATGATAATAATCATAATAATAATAATAATAATAATAATAATAATAATAATAATAGGGGGTGTTTATAGTGCCCTTTACCACTCACTACCACGCATTTACAGTATTTACCATTACATACAAAGTCTCCTGTTAATACTCCAAGCTTGTGTTGTTTCATGAAATGAGATGAAAGTATGGCATAAACATAGTTTTTGAAGCTTTATTTATTGTAAGGTGATTTTGATACTGATGATTGTTAGCTGAATATGACCCTCTTCTTTTCATCTTTTTCTCTCTCTAAATCTATCATATTCAGACTGAGCATGGGCCACTTGTGACTGCAACAAGGTCTGAAAAGAAGACAAAGAAAGATGTCTATTGCTCCAATTGCAGTGAAAAAGGACACAAGTTTTACGTTAGTATGCATGCAGTGTTCTTCATGAACATTCTTATCCATTTGTTTTGGGGGACCTTTTTTGGTCATACCTGCAATGCCTACGATTACATATTGTTGGTTTTCCCCATCTACTTTCTGTCTGTCTGTCGGTCTGTCTGTCTCTCTACCTCTCTGTCTCTCTCTGTCTCTGTCTCTGTCTCTCTCTCTCTCACTCTCCATGACCCCGTTTAAAGTGAATAAAAAGGCTAGTCTCGGCCCGGGCTGAACTCGGCCTCCCTTTCTCTGTAAGCGTGCAAAAGGCCAAATGCGTTACCAAAAACGGCCGCTCATTTGGCCAAGCTCTGGAGGTAGTCTCAGCCCTGGCTCAGCCCGGGCTTGGCCTGGCCCTTTCTCACTGAAAACGCAAACTGGGCCAAATGCAGTACCAAATTGTGACCGGCGCTCTCCCAGTAATAATACAAATGTACTTTGTTTACAAGCAGAGCACCACTATGATGAAATATTGAAAGGTTTGAATTAAAAGCCCGGGCCGAGCCCTCCACTGTAAACGGACAGAATTGCGGGGCAGAGTACTGCAATTGAGGCCGGGCTCGGCCCAGCCATGGACTGTAAACAGGGTCCAAGTCTCTCACTTACCTTTCCCACATACCATGTAGTCTTGTTGGATTGTGGCTTGAAATTGTCCTGTTATTGGCAACACATCTCATACTATTTCCTGCTGTATGCTTATCTGCTTGTAACTGAAAAGGATGATATTTGTAATTGTGTGTCAATCTGATATTGAACCAAGGTATTTCTGTCTCTAGTGGCACAGTGCTGGTCTTGTAGTGAGAATTTAGACAAAACTTGCCTTTGTTCCTATTGTCCTGTGATGTCAGCCATGTCTTTTGCCTGTGAACATTTCTCTTGACAGGACTGCCATTCAGAGAGGATGGATGATTTCGTCATGTTTACCTATGATGAGGTCTGCCAGTATGACACCAAGTTTGTGAGGAAACAGACAGCAGAGGGAAATTTTCCATATTACAATCACCACGGAGACTGGAGAGGTATGTTGGTATGCAGGTAGTCAAATGGTATGATATGTATCTCAAAATTTTTCTTGGTACACTTGTATGTATCTGCCAAGAAACTGTTGAAGATTACTATTTTACGTTCAGATGGTGATCCATAACTATGGCGCGCCAAGTGTCGCAAGATTGATTTCGTGACAAACTCGGTCATCTCATCAACAATTCATCTTAAAATCAGTCATTTCATTGTCGAAATGACTGATTTCTAACAAAATCAACCATGCAACACTTAGCGCCCCATAGAGCTTATCCTCGAGGTTAAGGATCATCGTCTGAATGCAACTATAGTGACATAGCATGTATATGCACGTACAAACTCATGCACTGCCCAGGTTAGGGATTAACCTTATTTTTTGTATTTGTGTGTGACCCACTGAGAGATGAAGTATATCTGTCTTGCAATCCTCAAAATGGTAGTCTGAGGCTCACAGTGTAAATTAATTTGTGTAATAATGTTCTTTTCTCTTAGCCATATACCAATTTCTTCACTACTCCCTTTTTGTTTATACTACAAAGAACATGATGTGTGACTGATGTAGTCCAAGACTCTAATAAAGAAAAAGGTCTTGTAGGGAGCATTTCAGTGCGTCATTTCTCAGTGTGCCAAATAGGTTGAGAATGAATACTTATTATGTGTTTTTTTACTTGTCTATCCTTTATGTTGTCTTAGTAGTAGATCCTGTGTGAATGTTGTCCCTGGTGTGATTACTGTATAAGCTGTTATTTTTGCAAGGGTTTAATTTTCGTGTATTTCGCGAATCAGTGTCGGACCGCGAATGTACACCTGAAAATGTCAACATGTGCTACAACTTGTAGGGTGATAGTGCACTTACGATAGCCTCAGTGTCAATTGCGAAAACGACATCTCGCAAAAATGTCTGTGACCTCACTCTCAATAATAGCCGTACAGTGCACTCCTGTTATAATGAAATGCTCAGGACCGGCAGTTTTCTTTCATTATAACGAAATTTCTTTATAAGCGAGTAAATGCAACATATAACGAAAACAAGGAAACCGCGCATATATCATATTCTGTTTGTTGAATACTCATCATACACTGGAAAGCTATGTGAAATGGGATGGTACCTTTTTAATTTTGTTCAAATATTACATTCAAAAGAGAGCATTAAGTTGTTTGTATTGTCACGCATGTATAGAAAATGATGGTTTAGGATTCGGTTACAGTTCGCTATTCCAAAGGTTCGTTTCTTACTAAAGTTTGTTACTTTGATGGCTCCTTATTCCAAAGTTTTGCCGTTCCTGGGATTCAGAAGGTTTTCCAAAAGCTAATAATTTAGATAGAAATATATTGTTCGTTTTCCGAAGGTTTGCTGATCAGAAAATGAAATGAGGTTCGTCATTTCGAAGGTTTGTAAATAAAAAAATGAGAAAAGTTCACTATTCCGAAGGTTCGTTGTTCTGAAGGATGTTTAATTCGAAAATGAAATAAGGTTCGTTATCCCGAAGAAAGTTTGTTGATCAAAAGAAAAATGAGAAAGGTTGGTTATTTCGAAGTTTTGGTTATCTTAAGACGATTATAAGGTTTGTAATTCCTTAGTTTTCTTAGTGGACTCACCCTTTTCACTTTTGGATTAACAAAAACTTTTTTTTTAATGTTCCGATTAATGAACATTTGGAATTCCTATCATTTTCGGACTAACGAACTGTCGAAATAAGAACCATATTTCATTGTCTTAATAACAAACTTTTGGAATAACGCCTAAATGTTCGTAATAACAAACCCTATTTCATTTTTGAACTAACGGACATTTAGGTGTACATGTATTGGAATCTGTGTGTTTTGTAATGAAAAACCATCATAAAAATAAAACAAACCTTATTTAATCTCAGATTATTGTATTACAGTAAAGCAAGTCCCCCTCGGAAACTGTGCATGACACACGGAGCAAACACACAGTCAACACACAGTCATGTGAAGCGTTCGCCCACGCAGAGACGCTATAAATTTTCGAAAAGCGATCCGCATTTCGTTATAACGGAGCACATTTCTTTTGTTTTTCTTTGTCAGTGGCGCTCGGTAAAGACTTCGTTATAACGAAAATTTTGCTATAACTATGTTCATTTTAAGTGAATTTTGTACCAAAGACTTTAATGGCGATAATTTTGGGACTAGGAGTTTTACTTCATTAGAACAAAATTTCTCTATAACAGTGTTCATTGTAACAGGAGTGCACTGTATGCGAAAATGACAGCATATACAGTAAATTCTTACTGGTATTCAGCTGCATTTAGAATACCATCTGTACTGTGAATCACTTGACAGGCCATATCATGGCAGGTGGAGTCTTTCACATCCATAATGAATTTCATCTGTGTGAAGTACCCGTTGAGGACGGACTGATTAACAACTGGTTAAGACTATCCATTTTTTGTCATGCCTGTAGATGTATAGATTTGATGTACTTTGAACAGAGATATTATAATAAAATGTTTTATTATTTTTCACGCACAGATATCATACTGCGGGATAGGCAAGCTTTGCTACATCAAGGTCAAAAAAGAAAGGTTTGTAGTAAATGGTTTTCTCTGAATTTTTCTTGTAATTGAATCTTTTGTAGGCTCTTAGCAATCATCTAGTTGTGGAATTTACTGCTAGAGATTTTATGGGACTTTGGCTGTTTAAAATAGGTTTTTGCTGTTCAGCTGATATCCCTTGAGTCATCTCTAAAATTGATGGTTTGTAATCGAGAAGGTTTTCAAGTGTATCAAATTGTACAATTTTGAAAACCTCCTTGGACAAGAATATTGTGTAATAGACTCATTAGATAAAAACTCACTCATTTAAAGTTTGATTGATGTTTTACAGAAGTATTTGGTGTTAAGATGAATTTTGACATTGAAGGCTGCCTGTGCACTTGGGATCGATGATCATATTTCAAAGCTCTTCTGACCGATGGAAAGAACCTAGTAAAATGAGATTACGACCATCAAAAACTAAATCTGTCCATTTAGGGAGGGGGAGATGGACATGATTTATCTCATACAACTGATTGACAAGTTGCCCTACATTGACATAAATAAGCACTGATTATTCAGTGTATTAGCTGTAGCCTTGATAAAAATCATGGACATACATACTCGAACTGGATTCAAACCAATGATCTCCTGATCACAGGACAGGCATCATATCCACTGAACCACCAAGCTTCCACCCAACAGCAAGTGCTGCTTGTAATCTCAATAAGCATACAACATGTATTGCATGTTTATCCGAATAAATAAATTCTTGCTTTGAGTTGTTAGCACAACTGAGCCGTAGGCTCAAGTGAGCTATTGCAATCACTCATTATCCAGCATCTGTCATGCATCATGCGTCGTGTGATGTGCGTCGTCCGTGAGCCGTCATGTAAATTAGTTACATTTTCACCTTCTTGAAAACCCCATCACGGATTTTCACCAAACTTAGCTAGTAGCATCTATAGGGAAATAGGATCTCAATTTTTTTCCCAACCCCCCCCCCCAAAAAAAGAGAAGAAAATGAGGAATCTTTAAAAATCTTCTTTTCTAGAACCAGAAGTGATAGAGCAAAGTTAGTAAAATAATACGAGGAGTAAGTACTTGATGACTGTAGTGTCAAGTTTGTTCAGGAGTGCCCCTTGGAGCCCATGGTCAAATAGGTGCCTAAATTGCACATTTTCATTATTTGAGAAAGCATGGTCAAATTTTCACCATACTTGGCAGGTATTATTGTCCCCGCCGAACGAGTTCGAGCAGGGGACTATGAAACGGGCTCCGTCCGTGTGTGTGTCCGTCCGTCCGTGTGTCCGTGTGTGCGTCCGTGTGTGATCAAAATCTTCAATTTGCTACTTCTCTGTCATTTATGAGCCAATTTTGATTCTGTTTGCTTTATATGATAGCACTATGTGGGAGCTTTGAAACTTCTACACAGAATTTCAGTTGTGACCTTTGACCTTGACCTTTGACCTATATTGTACATTTTGCTACAAAATGCTACTCCTTCGCCATTTCTAACCCGATTTCGATTCCATTTACTTTATGTGATGGCACTAGGTGAGGGCTTCAAAACTTCTACACAGAATTTTGACCTTTGACTTCTTTGACCTTTGACCTTGATTTTTGACCTATATTGTACATTGGCTACAAAATGCCACTCCTTCACCATTTCTAACCCAATTTTGATTCTGTTTGCTTTATGTGATGGCAATAGGTAAGGGCTTCAAAACTTTTTCACAGAATTTTGACCTTTGACTTCTTTGACCTTTGACCTTGATTTTTGACCTGTATTGTACATTTTGCTACAAAATGCTACTCCTTCGCCATTTCTAACCCGATTTCGATTCCGTTTGCTTTATGTGATGGCACCAGGTGAGGGCTTCAAAACTTCTACACAGAATTTTGACCTTTGACTTCTTTGACCTTTGACCTTGATTTTTGACCTATATTGTACAATGGCTACAAAATGCTACTCCTTCGCGATTTCTAACCCGATTTCGATTCCGTTTGCTTTATGTGATGGCAGCAGGTGAGGGCTTCAAAACTTCTACACAGAATTTTGACCTTTGATATTTTTGACCTTTGACCTTGATTTGTGACCTGTATTGTACATTTTGCTACAAAATGCTACTTCCGGCGGGGACATATATTACGCACCGCGTAAATTCTACTTTTCCTTGTTGCTTTGGTGATAGAATACATATCTATGTATACAAATGGACACCATTCCTCGCCTGGGGGTCCCCTGGAGCACAATGCCCGAGAGATGGGGGGGGGGGGGGGAACAGACAAACACACCGAATTAAGGAATCTTTACAAATCTTCTTCTCGCAAACCTTAAGTGATAAGCCACGGTGGTTATGTGTGATTTAGATTGGTGACTGTAGCTTCAAGTTTGTTGAGGCAGATTGGGAGGATTCTTGAAAATGTGTGGTCAGATTTTTAGCAAATTTTGCAGGGATTATTGCCAGGGTGATAGAATTTGTATCTGTGCAAATGAGCAACATTGCCCACGTGGGGCTCTAAAGGGCACAGTGCCCATGGAAATGGGGGGGGGGGGGGGATGGGGAGGCAAAGCTGCCAATTTAAGGAATCTTTACAAATCTTGTATGTAGAACCAGAAAAGATAAGCTAAGTTAGTGCTATGATTAAGTAGATATGTGACTAGTTTCTATTTTGTTTATAATAGATCAAGGGGTGCATTAGGGTTAGCAACACATCTTCTTCTTGAAAACACATGGTCAAATTTGTCACCAAACTCAGTTTCACAGGGCTGACAGTCTATATACTTGGATACAAGGACGCCAGTACCCCTAATTTAAAAAAGATAATGATAAAAAATGAATTAATTTACCCCCCCCCCAAAAAAAAAAAAAAAAAAAAATGTTAAAACTGGAAATACTCTGAGCAAATACATTAGTGAATGCACTCTCAAGGTTATTTGTGGTAAATCTAGGGGTTGGGTGGGGATTGAAAGGGGGGGGGCAGTTTTTACATTTTTAGTCTTTTTTTTTTTAAACTACAAAGTCAACTTTTCTAAATTTAGTGCAATTGGTAGGTATTTTTACCAGTGTGATGGAATATGCAAACAGACACCATGCCCCCATGGAAACCCTCAAAACTACTGTAAAACATGATATATTCGCGGCATGAAATTTTCGTGAATTGGAGCCGACAACCTTTTTCGTGGCATGAAATTTTCGCGAATTGCTACTGACATTCAATGCATGTAGTGTAGACAAAAGCTTTCGCGTGCATTTTAATTTCGCGAATTTTGGCGCTCACGAAATTCGCGAAATTAAAATGCACGCGAAAATTCCTCGTTTTACAGTACCCTTTGCCCCCCAAGTTTGCAATGTTCTCAGGTAGTAGTCTACAAGAATGTGTGATGTGTGAAAGGTGAACTTGCATTACTCAGTTGAACACGAGACCCCCTGGGTCTCTTGTTTTTATTGCATCGGATTGACAAATTGCCCTACACCAATGTAAATAAGTACTGGTTATTCAGTTTTTTAATAAAGTAGCCTTGATAAAAATCATGGACTGCATACTCTAGCTGGTTTCAAACCAATGATCTCCTGATTACTGGACAGGCGTCATATCCACAGCTTTCTCCCGACATTAGGGTTGTAATCTTTATAGCATGCAACATGTACTGCTATTTATTTAAAGTAATGGATTCATACTTTGAGATGTCTTTATTGCATCTGATTGACAAATTGCCCTACATTGATGTGAATAAGCAATGATTATTCAGTGTTTAAGTAGTAGCCATGATAAAAAAAAAAGAAAATCATGGACCAGCATACTTATTTGAAAGCTGGATTCAAAGCAACCATCTCTTGATTACTGGACAGGCATTGAATCCACAAGACTACTGAGCTCCACCTGACAGTCACTGCAACAACTCAATGCAAGAATTTATTCATTTTGATAAATACGCAGTTCCCATTTCATGCTATACAGATTTGACAGGGCTGCACACTAACCCATTTTTTCTACTTGTCTGACCTGTCTGTCGGAAGAGTAGGTACCCAGTTTTTAAATATTTTTCTGGTCCATTCATGAAAAAGTTCCTGGTCCAACATTGATTTTTACTGGTCTGGGACCGTCGAACCAGTGCCAGTGTGCAGCCTTGGATTAGAACTAAGTAATCGCTGCATATTTATATCAATGTAGGTCAATCAGTTGCAATGAAAACTATTTGACACAAAAATTTCATTGATTTGAATAAATATGTAGTACATGCTGCATGCTGTAAAGATAATTGAATAACAACACTTTGGTGTAATGGCATCATGCTCCAACAATTCCTTACCATTAAGGGGAATGTACCTCGAGTAGGTAGTTCAGTAAATGTATGAATGTGAGAAAATACATAAGTGATGTATACGGAAAACGGAGCAAATCTCTTCAAAAGTTGTTAATTTGAATTTTTTTGGGGGGGAAAATGTATGTGTCATTATTTTGAATAACAAGGTCACAACAGTTTATGATGTCACAGTAGTGAAATGACATCAAGAAGATATAATGAAAATTGAACATGTTGACTTGCTTTACAAGGTAGAGGCAATTATGTTATTGTCAACTCATTTCAATTACAGGTAGGTGAAATCTATGCAAGTTTTATATAATTCTCTGTACCTATTTCCTTCATATCATTTTGCTGCTGTAACATCATGAATTGATGTGGCCTTCTTTCATTATTTCTGCATTCATTGCATGCACATATATTTCAGGGATACCTTCCCCCTTCAAGGCATGTATTAATGAGATGTGTCATTTTCTATGCTCTTCCTTCTCTAGCTCGTTGCACGGGAAGTAGATGGTGTAAACGGGGTGGAGACAAACAGGGGAGAAGAAGGTTCAAGTAAGAAACGCCAGCGGGTCACCGCACCTTCTGTCCAAGCAGGGAGTCAACATCACATTACACAAGGCAAGGTTACTGAAATACAGGTGGGAGTGAATAAAATCAGTGATGACAAGAACGTCAAGAGTATTGCTGACAGAGGCTCAAGTGATGATGACCAAAATCCTGCTGCTCTTTGTCTGCCCATCATAAGAAAGAAATCGAAGAAAAAGAGCAAGAAATCTCACCAGTGTGTCGTGTCAAACAAGATTCAGAAGACCAGCCAAACTGAAAGAGAGAATCTACTGAAGAGAGGGGTTAATGATGCATTTCCAGATCCAGGAGCAGCAGACCAGAGGGAGGAGCAAGTATCCAATAAGGAGAGGCAGAAACTTCGCAAAGAGAAATGGCTGGCTAAGAAACGGCAGCAGGAGAGGCAGAGACTTCGCAAAGAGAAATGGCTGGCTAAGAGACAGCAGCAGTCATTAAAAAATGGGAGTGGTGATGGTAGGACAAAGCACGGTGATAGAAATCGTGGAAGTCACACATCTACACGAGGCTTTGTTCTTAACAGAATTTTGCTCCACAATGGTGGTCACTCAACTCAAACAAGTATCTCAAACTCTGAATTCATCAGTGAGGACTTCCCACGGAGCAGCTTCCAGTGCGATGTCATACCGTTATCTGGGAGGGGACAGAGGGAAGAAGGCATCCAGACAGGGCACCAAAAGAGTAAACTGGGTCAAAAGATTAAGAGCCACATGCTACATCTCAGGGAGAGGCTTGGAGTAGGTGGGGCTGAAGCAGAGGGGAACGGTAAGAGGAATAAGAGAAGATTCAGACGGAGAAAGAGCAGGACCAAAGGGGAGACGGTTTCAAAAGACATCAGCATCAGTGGTTTGTTTGTTGCAACGCAGTCTTCCACTCCACCTGTGGGAAACTATGACGAGGAGTTTCAGCATGGGAAGAAGAGAAGAAGGAAGCGCAGAGGAAGATGAGTCCAGATTAGGTGTGGTCCATATGGATGACATTCTATTGGTGACTAACCCACAGGCCTACCCAGAAAGCATATTACCCTTCTTTAAGGGTTGTATCCCTCTCAGGCAAACGTTCCCAGTATTCCTTCACATTTTATGTTATGATGTTGATGCCGTCATCGACACGACGCTCCAATATGTGAGGATCATCCCAGCTTCATGGGTAGACTTGATAAAGAAAGGTTTTCTGGACATTACTATTCTTTTTATTTTGCTTCATGTAATCTTCCAAACATGCCTTAAAAAAGGGACAAAAATCATTGCACTCTCATTTCAGGATGATTTATTCAATGACATTTTCAGTTACCCATGTCATTTTTTTTTTTTTTTTTTGCCTGATATCAACATTTGCTATTGCAATGTACGTACCTCGTTGTATGTAGAATGAAAGTTACACACACATTTCTGAGTCTCGTGCAACAAGAGTCATCCTTACTTCCACTCCTTGCTTGTGATCCTAGTACATGTAGTTCAGCATTTTATCAGTCATTGGCTTCATGCAGTTTACTGCAAAAAGAGGGAATTTCTAAAATGAACTAAACTCTTCAAATTTATTAGTGCTATTTGGTTTTCCACTGAGGACCTAGTTACAAGCTATTTCATGGACTTGTATAACACATCAAGCATTTCACTACTTCAAGTTTGAAGTGAATGACGAGGCTTTCACACTGGACCTGCATAAAGTTACATATTGTTGAGCACCGACTCTGCTATGCCTACATAGCAATATGTGGATTGATGCAAAGGGGCATGCAAAATGGATGCAAAAATTCCAACATGTTTTTTTTTGGGTTTTTTTGCATACAGCACAGGACACAGAAAATATGCAGTTTATACACAAATTTTCACAACATTACTCTACTGTACACTATGCCTACACAGTAGTGTGCAGTGCTACGCTACTGTATGCTAATAAATGCCTACGCAACATTACGCTACCCTGTGTCAGTCTAATAAAGAATCCTTTGTGTCTGGATCCAAGGATTTACCCAAACACTTTTTCTAATTTTGCAATACCAGGTACTTAAAAGTTTGCTTCCTTCAACATTTTTGTTTTTATCTAAATAATGAGTACAAACATATTTCGGCATAGTTGCTATGCCACATTACACAGCTCTATGCAGGCCTGGTGTGAAAGCCCGTTTAGTTGTTATGTGAGGCAAGACTAAAGCATATCTGATTGTCAGGAATAAACTTTAATGGCTTGCATACAGTTTAGATTTGCTCAAAAACTTCTATTTTCAGTAGATTCACAACTCGGTATCACCCACAGGAAGCAAAATGGAACAAGTTTTTAATTCTATTATATTTCAAGGTGACTTTGTGCCACCATTACTTAGTAGTCTGCGGTTAATGTTACAGTTGTTTGCTTGATAATATGCATCATTGTCATGAGTTTTGTAACCACCTCTTCCCCCCCCCCCCCCCCCCCATGAAGGTATGTGGAATTATTGTGCATTTTTATTTTTGTGGGGGATAATGTTAAAAGGTGAAAAGGTGTACACATATTTATTTTAGTATGAAGTACTTTTATTTTCATTTTCAGCAGTTTCTCCAGATTGGAAGATCAGATTTTTGAAAGTGCAATGTTGCTTTAAATATCATTTTTTTATAGACATGAAATTGACACATAAAGGGAAATTGCTTTTGTAGATGTTTTAAACCTACGTATTATTTGTAATCCTGATTTTTTTTAATTTATCGCTTCTGTAATATTTTCACGCTTTACTCATTGTATTTCTTGCTTTTTGATATCAAAATGTTCATCCTCTTTTGCAGGTCAGAGAAAGAGTATATGGTGTATGTCAAGAAAAATGTTTAAGAAAGTGTGAATAATTATTGGAAATATCGTTTATTAATGGCAAAGATTACTTTGCCAAGAGAAAAACACTCAAATAAATGCTTAATATGCTGAAGAAGATGGACATGAGATTTGTTAATATACTCAAATGCCTGGAATGTAGAGTAAACCTTGTGTGAGTTGACACATACACAAAACTAGAGAAAGTCTGTCAACTTTATGCAAATGCTGACCTAGCACATTACACTGGCTTACAAAGATTTGGTGGTATCATCAGTCACTTACAGTTATAGGATGATGTGACCATTTAACTGCTGTACCACAAAAGGCAAATTCAGCCATAAGGTCACGTAACTGTTAAAATTAGTGTACAAGTGTCTTCACATGCCAAAATGTATGATCAGTCCCAACTGGCAACAATCTTTTCTTGCTCACAAGGAATTGACCTGGATCTGTAATGGCATCAATACTGCCCATGATACACATGCGTTCATGGGTAATAGATCAAAAGCCCCAAAATACACTCGGCAAAACAAAGAAAGTATACTCGGCGAAACAAAGAAAGTAAACACTTTTTCCATTACATATTTTTCATAGAACATTTTGGTAAAAAGCTTTGTGTCATAATTAATGCTCAGGCTATCAACCCGGTAGGTTAATACAAAGGGGAATTTTAAGCATGAGTAAACTCATTCATTTTTGTCTATCAAGGCACAAAAGTAAAAATTGCAGAAATTAGCATTTTGTCATTCATTTGCAAATGCTCTTCAAGATATCCTTGATAACACAAGACCAATTTAACACAATAAGAGACAAGAATGAATAGCAAAAATAAGATTTTCCTCCCTTGTATCTGTTTGTATCCTCAAACAAAAATAGTGTGGGAAAACTAAAGGGGAAAATGAGAATTATTTGTCAACTCAAATGCAAATGACATAGGGAGTAAGCTGCAACGATGATAAAATGGAAGGAATTTCTGTATTTCATTCTTTTGATTCAGCAATTTAAAAATTCATGAGACAAATTCAAGAACTAAATATCATTTTCAGCTTTCTTAATTTGAAATAACATTTCAAATTTCTACCATTTTTGTTGATAGTGCCTCTTCTCTAATGTCATTTGAAGTTGGATTTGACAGAAGATTCTTAATTTTCTCCGTTATTTGCTGCTTTTCTTTATCTTTGGGCTCTACAAAGACTTTATAGAGATCAGTGGGTGATTTTTGGAAATTTTTGCTTCTTTTCGTGTTAAATTTGTCTTTGTTACATGGAAGAGCATATACGCATAAATGAAAACTTGTAAATTTTTGCAACTTTAACTTTTGTGCCTTTGAAGAGAAAAATTGTGTTTGCTGATGCATACAGTTTCCCTTTTTGATGACCAACCAGGTTGATAGCCAATGAAATCGCCTTTAACATGGTATATAAAACATCAGCATTAAGCCAAATATTCTATGAACTTGGAAAAGTGTTTACTTTCTTTTTCCTTTTTTTTTTTTTTTTCTGAGTGTACTTTGCACATGTTCAAAAAATGTTTAAATTTCCTGCAGTGTTTCCACTTTGTTTTGTTTTTGTTTTTGATTGTTTTTAACGTAAAAATGGCATCGAGACAGTATAGAAGTGGCAAAGAAATTTTTACAAATAGAAACTCATGTGGCATCGGATCTATTGAGATGGCATTGATGACATGTTACATGCATTATATGTTTGAGAGCGAGACACCAAAATGAAAACTGAAACTGCATTGCAGGGTAAAAACACATGCCTCTCAAATATTGAATAAATAAGCAACATTAAAGCTAAGAGGTTTTGATGTGGCATAAGTATAACATCCTGATCTGATCATGTAATCAAATCAATTCAACTAGAATTAACTGTTAAAGATCATTAACACTGTGGTATTAATAGGGATGAAGGGAAAAAAGACCTTTTAATAAGACTCCTATTGCAGCAGGTTTCAACAAGACAGAAAGAGCTGACCACATAGTGTACGTCAAGGTGAAGAGAGAGAGAGAGAGAGAGATGTACACATACACACTCAAACATGCTTATTTGTATCAGACAGAAACACACAGTCACATGCTTACAGGAGAATGAAACCCAAATGTACAATTTGATTGACAAAATGCAGCAGTATTAGTACAACACATTAATTTGAGAAAAATTGGACAATTCATTCAAAGGTTATGAAATTTTAAGTTGTGCTGCCATTGCTTGATGAGAAGACTGCAACATTTTTGTACAGTCATGTTTGCACAATGATGTTGACAGAAAATATAAAGAAAACATATTTTCACTTGTATAATGTAGCATAATCAAAGATCCCTTGACGTACCTCTTTCAGAAAGCAGGGGAATAGTATTACTGTAAAAGTGGATATTTTCGCGTGACTAATTTTTCGCGCTTGGCGGGGTTAGAAGAGTTTCGCCTGTTTTTAATTCCGCGGAATCAAGAAGTTAACTACTGGAACGTATGGCAAACAAATATATTCGTGTGCTTTTATTTTTGCGCTAGTTTCTGGTAGCGTGAAACGCACGAAACAACACCGCGAAAATTTCCACTTTTACAGTACCCTAAACCTATGTAAAAAAATTAGTCAAGGGACTATGTAGGCCCTACTTTTTGTGAAATTTTGGATTCTTTTAGTATTTTCTTTATATCTTACTTTCGTGACATAAAGAACTGTAGTAGCCTTAGTTCTTATCTGTTGATTGCTGCAACCAAACTTTCAAAATTTTAGCTTTTCAACAGATTGTTCAATTTTCCTCAAACATTGTGTTCTACTAATATTTCTGCATTTACTCAGTTCACATATATATTTGGATTTGATTACCCTTTTGAGAGTATCCACACCTGTACATACAACATTTAGATTCAAAGGTCTAGGCCAATACCAAAGAAAATTGAACCACACTGTTGATGATCAAGATAATGGTGAGACAATGTGAGAAAATAGGGCCATAACATTGGCAAATAATCACTACGGGTATCTGTATAAACCAATCTTCAAAAAAGAAGAAGAAAGAATTGTGTACTGTGATTATTTGGCAAACTTATGATCTAATGAGTGATCATGACAATCCTTGAGCCATTTTGAAAATATGGACAAAAAAGTGAAATTTCAGAAATATGCTCTTGACCTTTGACCCAATGGCTCAAAGCTTTCCCTACAGAATCATTGTGCTGTATAAACAAGTTCAGGTGTATACAGACCTGTGTAAATTCACCATTTAGCTAGGAATTTCAGCATTTCAGCCTGACCTTTCACCATTGACCTTGGGACCTCACACTTCCTGAGAGATTCATTACCATGCAGGACATGTACATGTATGTTTCATTAAGATATCTTGTGTTTCATAAAGCTGTTCGTAAAGTTACGAACAACTTACGAGCGACTGGTGATCAGTTCTTGTGCTGAATTATGGAAATTCTGATTAGTATAGCACATCAGAACTGATCACCAGTCGGTCGTAAGATGTTCGTAACTTTACGAACAGCTTTATGAAACGGCCAAGGGAGCCATTTCCAAGATACCTTTGACCCAATGATGCCAAAAATTTTCTCCAACAAATATTCACCTGGTAATACATATAATGTAAAATAATATAATAATGTAATGTAATATACACTAAGCTTCATGAAAATGCCTTCAGGCATTGAAGAGATATGAAGAGAAAAAGTGAAATTTTAGAAATTGACCTATGACCTTTGATCGTGAGCATGTGCGCCCAGGAGTTGTCAAGCACAGATTCATCAGCTCATACGTATGTATGCCAAGTTTCATTTTCATATTTCAAGCAGTGCGCAAGTTATGTTCTCAAAAAAAAAAAAAAAAAAAAAAAATGGTTATGGATGTAAGGACAGACAGGCAACTTGAAAACATTATGCTTCCAGTGACACTTTGTGGTGGCTTGACATCTAATATATGGCTCAATGCTAAAGTTAATTTCTGGCTTACACATACCTTGGTATATTGGACTTTATTAGCTCACCTGAGCCGAAGGCTCAAGTGAGCTATTGTGGTCGCTCTTCGTCCGGCGTCTGTCGTGCGTAAACTTTTACATTTTCATCTTCTTCTTGAGAACCCCTTGACCGATTTTCACCAAACTTGGCAGGTAGCATCCCTAGGGGGATAGGATCTCAATTTGTTCAAGTGGGCACCATACCTTACCTGGGGGGCCCCCAGAGGGGCCCAAACCCCCCCAAAATTAAGGAATCTTAAAAAATCTTCTTCTCTAGAACCAGAAGTGATAGAACTAAGTTAATAGTATGAATTAGTACATTGATGACTGTAGTTTCAAGTTTGTTCATGGTGGAATCAGGGGTGCCCCCCTTGGGACCCAAGGGAGGGGGGTGGGGAGGGGTCCTAATGGGGCCCAAATTGTACATTTTCATCTTTTTCTTGAAAATGTCACTATGAATTTCCACCAAAGTTGGCAGGTAGCAGCCCTAGGGGGGAAAGAATCTCATTCCCATCAAATGGGCACCATGCGCCACCTGGGGGGGGGGGGGGGGGGGGGAGGCAGGGGTCCCCTCCTCCTGTAAGGAATCTTTACAGATTTTCTCTAGAACTGGAAGTGATTGAGCAAAGTTAATACAATGAGTCAGTATATCGATGACTGTTGTTTCAAGTTTGTTCATGGGAGAATCAGGGGTGCCCTCCCTACCCCCCCCCCCCCCCCCCAACCGCCTTGGGAATGTGGGCCGAGATTTTCATCTTTTTGCTGAAAACAACAATGGATTTTCACCAAACTTGTCAAGTAGCATTCCCATAGGGATAAGATCTCAAAGTGTTTGAATGGGCACCATGCTTTCCTTGGGGGCCCCAGGGGGTCCAAACCTCCTAAATTAATGAATATTAAATAACATTTTTCTCTAGTTCTAATCAAAAGTGATAGGGCTTTAAGTCTCTTTTCCCAAGCTGCATAATCCAACATTCTATAAAGTACAGTGTACTTGGCAGGTATTTTTACCAGTGTGATGGAATAATGTAAATAGACACCATGCCCCCATTCTCAAAGCTACCCCCACCATAAGTTTCCAATGTTCTCCAGTAAGAGTCTGCAAGAATGCATGGAAGGTGAACTTGTGATGCTCAGGTGAGCGCGTGACCCGCGGGTCTCTTGTTCTGTCTAGCTATCTTAAACTTCAAAAAAAGTCCTGCAATTCCAATTTGATGTATCATATTTCTCTTCAAACTACGTCATTTCATTAAAACGTGACATCATAAGAAAGCTTGATTAATTTTCTTTAGAATGCCAACTCACTTGTTTACATTATGCATTCCTGGAATGCACAGTATGACTGAGTATGAGGAAAGGTCAAATGTGAAATGTTGCAAAACAGAGCAAACGTGTTATGTTAAACAGTATAATTCCCATTTGCTTTGTCATTTCAGGGAACGAATGTGCTTGAAGAGAATGCATTGTGAGATTATCATTAGATTCCAGGCTTCATCCATGAATTAAAAACTGCAGTACTATTTGCAGATTAAGATTAAACATAAAGGTTGACCAAACAGTCATCTAATGTCTAGGAAATGGGAGTTTTTGAAAGTGCTCTCATTTCAGCATTGCTTAATCCAGTGGCTTTTTTTCATCAAAACTGTACATTATCAATAGCAGAATTGTTGCGACTTTTCACTTTTGATTTGTCCCCATACTCGGCCGTTTTGCACATTCCAAGAACATTCAGTCATAGCAAGTGAGGTGTCACTTTAAAGATAATTAATCAGGCTTTCTTATGATGTCATGTTCAATGAAGATAGTGTGGGTATTAGAGAAATATGATATATCAAACTTTAATTGCAGAACTTATTTTGAGGAGTTTATTATATATAGATATATGATATATCACAAAACCAACAAAAAGTCGCACCCCTTGATTTTATGCGAGAACTCACAAACCGTGAAACGGGTCAACCAAGTCAATTTTGAGTTGTTCACATTTTCTGAAAGAGCTATTCTTCTAGGATATTTGTAAGTTTGTGATCATAAAATGAATGGGGACATGGGTTTTCAGCAGTTTTTTTTACAACCCTTTTTTTTTGGGGGGGGGGGGGTTGAGTTGTGTGATATCAGGTATGTCTAAGAGGCATCTTTTCATTTCTTGAGAATCCTCGACACTCTTCATTTTCAACTCAAATAACTTTTAAAAAGATTATGCCACTGCTTTGAAAGTTGGCATTAATCAAGTATAGAATGTGCTAATGGAGCATGCTCAATTTCAGCGTAATCTGATAATGCCTTCATTGTTATTGCTATGGTGATTAACATCCTGTTATTGCCCCATTTATTGCACAGCTAGCATGGCTTGGTCAAGATTAAGCGCTTGAATAGACCTTTACAGAGCCTCTTTTCTCAGTCCACACTTCTCAAGATTTATATAGGTTAGGAGAGTCCATTTGAATTAAGTCATACTTCATTTTAAAGCTTAGAGTATGCTCTTTCAGAATCTGCTCTTAACTAAAAATCCATGTCTTTGTCGATTTTTTGGGGCCAGGTCACATATATATAGTTTTATATATACACTACTTCAGGCAATACTTGCACATGTTCTAAGTTTCATAAAGTTCTGTACCCTGGGCCATTTGAGAGATGTGGATAAAAAAAGTAAGATTTAGCATTTTCACTTGACCCTTTGACCATCAACCCCATGTGCCCCCAATCTTTTCCAAAATAATCTCTATCTGGTAATACATGTACAATGTATACATTTAAGGTACTCTAAGGCATTGCAGATATATAATTGAGGAAAACGGTGAAATTTTAGAATTTGACCTTGTCCTAAACCTTTACCCTTGAGGGTGTGTGCCCGCAATTCATAAGCACATGCTTTGTCCCTCTTTCATATATATGCATGGCAGAGATTTGGGGGAAAACAGCAAAATTTTAAAATTTGACCTTGACTTAAAACCTTTGACCTTGACTTAAACCTTTGACCTTGAGCGTGTGTGCCCACAATTTATAAGCACATGCTTTGTCCCTCTTTCATACACATGCATTGTAGAGATTTGGGGGGTAAACAGCGAAATTTTAGAATTTGACCTTGACTTAAAACCTTTGACCTTGAGCATGTGCCCACAATTGATCAGCACAAGCTTCGTCCCTCTTTCATACATATGCCAAGTTTCGTGTGGATACCTCAAATAGTTATCAAGTTGCATTGTCACAAAATTGATTGTGCATGGACAGATGGACAACCCCAAAAAACATAATGCCTTTAGTGACACCTTTTGTTGGAGACATAAAAATTGAATTAAAATGAAACAATTCACTGATACGAACTGATGGCGTCTGCACTGTTATCTGAGCATTAGAATACAGGTTTTCCATGTTCACACAAGACTAACAATCTTATGTTTAATAAACAGGAGTTACAGCACATTCATATTCCTTTACTTCTCTGTATACTTTATTTGCAAATATCTTTCAGCTTTTCTTTTTCTGTTTCTTTAAGGTACAAAAATGTACAAAATACAAATTTGTTGCAAAATATACAAGAAATGGAAGTCAATCTTGGTTTCTCTTCAAATAATGATACAGATATACAGCAGAAGACACATCAGGTCCTTCATAATAAAGTTTCACAAAACTTTGCAAACATGTAAGGCAGCAACATCATTATAGATAAACACTCGTGAGACAGCTTCAGGCACTGAGCGAAAAGTGTTGCGACTTGCTTTTCTGGTTTGTGTAAGTGTGTGTGTATGTGTGTGTGCGTTTACACATTATTGCTTTGATTTTTGCTTTGCAAACTTGCATGTACCTCTGAGTGAATAACAAGGACTCTGTAAAAATGCCTTTGATAAAATGAAAGGCTTACATTTGTGGGTACATGGGGTAAATTTTCATGTGCTCTTCAATCTTAAGAAATGTCTTTTTTACTTACCATGTGCCATACTACATGTATGTTGTTGATGATCCACCAACATTACTTGTACTTTAAAGTGACCTATGTAAAGTCAATTTATACTGTTGACTTTGAGTTAAGGCTCATCAAATTAATCCCATTTTGTTCAAATCTATACATTTATCCATTTAATGCTTGGGAAAGTCGCTGAGTAGTTTCAACATTCCAACAACGAATGAGGGCAGTTCTAGACTTTGTATGACCTTCAGTAAAGCATGACCTGCTTTCCAGCTCATGTTTCTTGTCATTTTATGGAAAACTTTTCCCTTGTGTTTGAGAAAATGGCAGTAACAAACTGCACATTCTTGCAAAACACATGGCAGTAATTTTACATATGGCTTATTGCCAGTATGTTTTGAAACATATGCTTATACACAATTTGGCTATTGCATGAACAACACAATGTACATACATGTATATGTTGCCTGGATAATGGCATCTCGAATGAAATTTAAGTTGAGAAGATCAACCAGAAAGACACAAAACACTCTGATGTGAAGACTTCATCATACCTGAAAATGATTAAGAGGTTTTCGATGAGTAAATTGTACACCTACCACTAAGAATGTGAAAACAAGTATACAAAAAATCATTGAACTTCTCAATGAAAACCTTTTCTAGGGTTGTAACTTGTACATGCAGATGCTTTTGGTACTTATATCCTGTTTCTTCTCACAGGATAAAATATTTTGAATAAATAGTATGAGAGCATCATCTTCCTCCTTATCATTATCATTCAGACAATTCTTTTTTTTTTTTGCAGTGTTGTTAAAAAATGAACAACACAATGTAAAAATTTCTACCTTGTTTCGTACGCCATTGCATGAAAGTAAATCTATTGCATTTGGTCATTAATTGCAAGGTAATGCATCTATGTATGTTTTCTTTTCCTATTTAGGGTACCATTTAGCAATAACGCTAGCTTGCAGTGTTATCAAAGTGAGTCAGTATATGGAGTGATTGCTGAGTATGTTTTTTCTTTATTTATGTCTACTATTTCACATACAGTGTAGACATCGATATGAACTGACCATGGTCGTCTTGGTATTGTCAATCTGAACCCCAGAGAGACATGAAGGCTTGAAACAGGGAATTGATTTTGTAATTGCATCATTTCAGGATGAGGAGGTATGAAATTAAACCTGTAACTTAATTACCCTGATAAAGGCACAAATATGAAAGCCTACAAACCATCAAAATAAGTTACCTTTTATACAAACTTGGTGAATATGATGTTTGTTAACAAATGCAACAGTTTGCCATTTTGACTACATCCTGTACATTGTTTACAGCCTTTGCATGTCAAAGAATGTTTAGAGGTTGAAACTCATCAGTTTTATAAAGCATATTACTTCGGCTCTTTCAACTGACCTGCAGTGTTTAAGCGCTGAAAAATCTTGCACACCTTACTACAGCCGAACCCAAAAACTGATTTTCTCAACAATGTTTTCATTCAGTGAGTGGCTTTCAACCTTTCCTGTAGCATAATTTTATAAAAAATGTATGGTCCTCAAAAGTCCAAAATACAGAAAATTACAAATACAAAAGTCAGGCAGTCAATGATTGGTGAGTTTTATCAGGATTTTGTGAATTTCATAATAATCAAGGCATCTACAATTTAAGAAAGAAGGAAAGTAAGCGATGACTACCCTCGGAAGCTTACTGAACAAATCTACTGAAAGACAGTGTTCTCTGTATAAACAAAGTTTCGACATCAAATGAGGCAGTCTGTGTTGAGTACATCATGTTTGGCAGTAAATCTACAGCTTACGCACCACACAGAGAATACATACAAACTGTAAAGGCACTTATGCAGAAAATGCACATGGCTATTCTGCATAATATGCTCAAAAGCTTGCTCATTACGAACATCTAGGAAACACGATGTGACATGAAAAAGTCACTCCTGATGGCATCTCATTACCAACCTGTCAGATTTTACACTCCATCTCATTTCTTTAATACTTCTTTGAGTAAACACTCCTTAATTAGAGAAAGTTATTTCTGATGCAGGTTTACACATTACATTTGGTCTTGAGAAGAGCACTTGCACTACAATGTAGTGACAGTCCGGATAATGCACTTCTTGCAAGTTCTACTAATCCCAATGATAAATGCACTTGGTAGAAAGTTTCCTGATAAATTTATATGAAAATATGGGTGTAATCAAAGTACACTTTCAATGAGCATTTATGCACTGAATGAATGACAAAATAAAAAGTGTCTGATTCATTATCATTTTTTTTTAATGATTGGAAATAGATTGTTACGAAACCTCATCATTTTCTGCACGAAGATAGGATCTGTGTCATTTCCTATTTTAACACCCCCCCCCCCAAAAAAAAACCAAACAAACAAAACAAAACAAAACAAAACAAAAACTGTGGAAAATTGAACCTAAGCAAGATATTCCCTTTCCTGCAAATGTGAATCCGCTTACAAAGTTTAAGAAATAACGTGGAGTGTGGCAGTTTTGTCAGAAGATACAATAAACTAAAAGAAATAACAGCAGTTTGTTGGCATTTACTCTGTACACTACATCTCTTGGCAAGTGCTTAGCTCTTCCAGTGATAAAATCCTATGCACAGTAATTTGTGTGGTACAGAAATCAAAAGACCCAATGTGAAACACTAACATGCATTTTTCCTTGAAGCTGGCAGATGTCATTTCACACAGCCTGAAAATGTACAAAAGATTTCATCCTTTAAGTTTCTCAAACCATGAAAGCCTGTCATCACACATACACTGTAATTGTCAATGATTTTGTAATGATGTCTTTCCCAACAACTTAAAGCAAACGATGAGTAACTGATGAAAAGAAAGAAACCTTTCAAGTGTTTTTACGCTAGATTTCAGAAACAGAAGAAAGTTCTTAGTTGTTATTCTACCCCACTGTTTACAGCGCCTCATCTTGATAAGTTTCACTTGTATGCATGGCTAAGTATACAGAAGTTAGGACTGACAGTTTTTCTACCACTTTTGACTCTGATTTTTCTTGTTTTTACTTGGTGTTCATTGATTTCTCTGATATAGGCGAGGTAATAAAGTAGAGTGGTTTCACTTTCCATTAAATACTGATAAATAATGATGAATCCATTGTGTGAAGACCTGACAATGAGTAAAAAAAAAAAAAGACTGAGTCATTCTGAACAAAGCGTACATGTATGTTGTTCCTTTTCTTTCTTCTTTTAGTAGAGGATGACTGACACGTATGTTGTCTGCCAAAATATACATCATCCCACTGAAACCTGTCTTGAACTTGACTTACATCACGACCCTATTTCTTGCATAAGACAAAATACAATGACAGAAAACCACTTGAAAATGGTCAATCACTCACAACCAATAAAAATAGACTTTTCTGAAACCTTGGAAGAAAGGTCTGGGGCAAAGTTCTTTTTCAATCTTTACAAGTAAAAAAAAATTGATACTACAAAATTTATAAAAACCATGATAAGCTCAAATGTATAAATCAAAACTTTGCATATTTCAAATGCAAGACACAGTTCAGAGCTTTACAGTGTAAACCGTGATGAATAAGATAAAAAGTTTTTCTTTTTTTAAATGTCTTTTAAAAGATTAATGCTAAGCATTTCTGCTAACACCACTTCTACCGGTTCTGTATTGATATCACAATCTGGCAGTCACTATAAAAACATTTCAGCAAGATAGTTCAAGGCACTCTCATACACACTTTAAGTAATATTTTCATTGCTTTGTATCAATTTTGATTTAAAATGGCTTTGGTAAAAATGAAATTATTAAATAAGGCTATATTAACAATGTGTATAAACATTGATGATAATGTTCAAATTTTCAGTGATTAGGGTTTCAGTTCTGTCATTATATTCATATGTTCATACTGTAAAAACCTAATTGAAACAGTTTTTGATGTGAAATACTAAATATGCCCAATGAATACTGACAGTTTGTTTGCACACAAAAAAGTGTGTAGGAGAGAGCTGTGAAAAAAAAGGATACACAGGCAGTCACTCTCAAGTTTTGGTGGCTATGAAAACAGCTAGCCAGCAAACTAAACAAGTTTGCATCAGTGGAAAGAGGTCAGCCTGCTAAAACACATTTATCTGTGCAGAGAAGACTTCCTAACACTTCAAGATGTGATCCAAACAAAGAAATACATGCCAGCATTTATCTCTCTCCTAGAGGAATGTCTTCTTGATGAGTTAAGTCCAAGTGTCCCCAGGTGATCACAAACACGAAGGAGGTATGTTAACACATCTTTGGCAGCATGTATCCTCTAAACTGCTAGGTATTGACGCTTTCTACACTTGATGCTGGAGTAAGCTGATGACTGCCTGATGGACTGTTGATGGAACTAGGTGGAGACAACGACAGTGGGCCAGCAAATTTGTCCAGGTCGGCTGAAAGTTTTTGAAAAAGCAGGAATAATTACATGAAATTCAAGTTTCTGATGGACAACTGACTGACTACCAATACCATTACAACTTTGTAAGATTTAATAAATTGATAGGAAAGATGAATAGAATAACAGAACAAGAAGTCACATGAAGTCTAGTGAAAAAAAAAAACCTCATTAGAGTTTTAAGAGCGAAATTGCTACTGTTTCTTGGAATACTAATAAGAAAAAGGGAAAATCACAAGGCATTCCAGAGATCACACTGATATACAGCAGGGGGATCACAAAAACATGAAATCTATCATGCACATATCAAAATTCACAAGCGTTCACTAGTGTCCTGGAATGGATAATGGTCATTTTTTTATATATATACATATATCATTCACATATCATTACATTCCTCAATTTTTGCAAAATTACAGTAAAATTCAAGAATGTGAAAAGAACAGATTGTGGGTCTGGAAATTGATACTTCCTCAGATTTTCCTTCTTTAATTTGTGATTTCATACTACTGAGACTACTTTTTTTTTGGTGGGGGGGGGGGGGGGGGAGGGGAAGGGATAAATCAATCAAGAAAATTAAGTTGGAAGTAGTTTAACACAAGAAATGAAAGTGAAAATCAATCTTGGACTGCTATTGAGTTATGGTATCAAAATTCCAGTGCATTATCTGACTTTGACTCCCACAGGAAACAGACATTGTCACTTCAGTCTTTCAGTCATTGTCACTTCTTCTTCCACCATGATAACTACATGAACACAAAACTAACTATAATGATATTTGAAGGATAAAATAGACTTTTTGTGTTCTGCATTACTGGAGGATAACTTACTGATAATCATATGATTACATTTCAGTTTTCATTTGCCCAACTATGCTCACATATTCAATAATCTGTTGTTTCTGTACACATGTATCCTTGTTTCTGTCCAAAATAGTACTGCAGAAAAACATATATCCTTTGCGAGATATTCAAAAAATGAAATAGTGGAACAAGCTCGGAGTTTACCTAAATAATCCAAGGGACCTACTCATCATAGTGGAACTTAGGATAATGAATCACGCTACATACCTTTAAGCTCCTGAAATTCACTTTCAAGGAAAGGTGTTGCAGCTGTTGGAGATTCAGGCAGATCCTGGCCACTCTCTTGAAAGTTTTGCAGTTTAGACCTGTCGAGGCTCATGGTGCCATGATCCAGTGAGCCATATTTGTCACTACGTCTGCGCCTTGGAACTGGCCCCCCACTGAGTGAGATATCGGTTGTCCTTTGCCTTGGGGTTTGCGAATGACTTATTGATCGTCTTTGACTGGATCCTCTTAGCAAACTAGGCTTTCTGGCAGTGAAGCTTGGGGATCGGGATATCCGTGAGCCGTATCCACCTATGGTGGCAGATCGCCTTGGCATTTGCATCCTCATTTCAGCAGCATCATGGATTGGGCTGTGTGGGATGAACTCCAGATGGGGACTGGTGGACTCCGCCCCTGGAACCTGTGTCCGCAATGGCTGTGACCCTGGCAGGGTTGTCCAAGACCGGAGTGGGGAAGGCAAAGTTCGGAACTGCAGGGCTTCTTCATCAGGCACACTTTTGCTTCGTGTATGCATTGCCTTCAGTTTGCCCTCATACACAGGTTTCATCAAAAGATAGCCATCATCCCCTTCATCTTTAGACTCTACTAATTCTGTGTTGCCATCCGTTGTTGCAAATGAGGGCACGGTATTGCATCGCTTCCTTGGAGGCAGGAAAGGTGGCCGACTGTTTGGACTTTGTGGAGAGGGAGGTTCTCTAAGAGGTCTCCCTTTCAAGTGGTCTGTTTGAGGATAAAAGTGATGCACAAGTTATGCTAAGTGTGTGTATGACATGATATTCCTGATTTACTGTACAAGTGGAAATTTTTGCGCATTCCGCGCAACCAGAAACTAGCGCGAAAATAAAAGTACATGAATATTTTTTCTTGCCATAAGTTTCTGTGCGTGATGTCTTGATTCCGTGGAATTAAAAACACACGAAACTCTTCTTACGCGGCCAAGCGCGAAAAATTAGTCGCGCGAAAAATATCCACTTTTACAGTAGAAGTTCAAGATACAAATCCGAAATGTCCACAGTCAGCATGCTGCTTACACATATCAGTGGAAAGGCACCATAAATATGAGCCAGTTTCCAGTAAAATCAGCCATAACATTTGAGAATTGCTCACTTTTGCTTCATATTTGTCTGTTTAAATGAAATACAGCCTGAAAACACACAAATGCTTGTTAAGATTCATATAACACTATTGATACTACCATATCATTGAATGGGCTGCAGAGGACAAAGTGAACAAGTAAAAAGACTATAAGGCAATGCCACACATCACTTGCTGAATTAGCACTGTCATATATTGCACTTCAGGCCAATTACCTAAACTGCAAATGATTGCAAAAAATTATCAATTTGCACTGGCCTTTTCTTGAAAAAAAAAATCATGAGCTGTAGCAACAAGCAAGGCTACAAATGCTCATTTTTGGCACAGTGTATTCCACACAGTCATACCTGGTTTTGGTGGCAGGATAGGCGGAGGGTAGCTTCTGATGGGTGGCGAAGAAGACGTATCTGAAGGCAGCTTGGATAGATCGATGCTCAGCATGTCATGCCTAAAGTTGCCTGAGGAAAGTAAAGCTTCAATAGAGGGAAGCCGACGATTCACCGACTTAGGTGGGACAGGAGGTGGCTCCCTGTCAAAGCTGTTGTGTCGGGAGCTGGTTGCACTGGAGTAGTGAGAGCTGTCACTGTATTCAGATCCACTACCAACACAATCCTTGTCCTGACTATGTTCTGAATGCACTTTGAGTTTTGTAATTGGTCCTTGGGGTTCAACTAGAGTCTCATGTGCAAAGGGTATGGGGATCTCCATGGGGTCTGAGTTGTGCGACAAGGAGCCAAGCGACTCAGGGCCTCTAGAGTCTGTGAATTCCAATCCTGGATTCAGCCGTTGGAGGAAGCTCTTGTCCCGGGGTAAGTCATTTAACTTGCTGGACACTGGCGGTGGTGGTGGGGGTGAAGAAGGTGGTGAGAAATCATGGATATCAGTAACGTACATTGGCAATGATGCATATGTCGCCTGCTTCAAATAGCTCATGGGGCGAGTGTTCCTCTGGAGAGTAGTTGTGGGGCTTGGCAAGTTGACATATTCACGTTCCTCACACTTCAGGTTTAGTTTAAACCTATCCATGTTCACCAAATGTTCAATACCACTAACTCCACTTCCTTCTCCATTGTGAGACAAGGGTATTTGGCTTCCAGAATCATAGGGTTCATGTAGAGAAGAGCGGTAGTGATCAAAGGATGCCATTATCTCATACTCCTGCTCTCGGATAGGTGTGTTCTTCTGCGGACTGTACAGCATCATTTCATCAAAAGCAGTCTCTGCCCGTAGCAAACTGGCATTTGATTCTCCATCAATTTCAGATTGGGCAGTTCTCACAGAATCAAACTGTGTCATTTCAATATCTTCTGCGGCAGTGTTTTGTGTAATCACTTCCATGTCTGATTGTTTCTGAGTATTGCTGTTCCTGTCAGCAGAGTTTGTTAGCAGCAACTCATGGACTTCACTCTCCTCACTTTGGTTACCATTTTTCACATTACTCTCCACTGATGTTGTCACTTCTAATCTGTCAGAATCCCTGTTGATTTCATTCAGGAGTCTTTCTCTCTCTGGAGATATTGTACCGTGGAAGTCAGCTCTTGTTGCTGTAATTCAAGAATGTAACAGATAGATTTATAAAAGGAGAGAAAGAAAGAAGGGTATCTGAGAATTAGTAGAAATTCTTTGCTCTTGATGACATGAAGGAAATCACCATTTTCTATTTAAGCAATGTGTAAAAAGAGGATATTCAATATTTCCAAACAGTCACTAAAAACTACAAAAGCACTAGCAAAGAATAGAAATGAATGTTTCACAACTAAGGTTAGATTCTCTTAGAGGCTTTATTGCTGACTAAGAAAATATATTGTTTTGGGAAAAATACTTGGGAAAAAAATCTTGATAAATACTGCATTGTGTCTAACTAACTTGTGGTGTGCTTGGATCTTTTAACATTTAACCTGAGCACACACAAAAAACAGCTACATTTCAAACAACTGTAAACAGGAACTATCACTGAAGGTGATTAATACCCCCACTCCAGCAGCTCAGACTCTTATGCAAAAGAATTGAACCAGGGTTTGATAAAAAGGTTCTTGTGTGTGTGTGTGTGTGTGTGTGTGTGTGTGTGTGTGTGTGTAAGTAATACGATTCACAAGGTTTTGGTAGAATTATGGTTACCATGGCAACTCTTTGTCTGACAAACACAAAAATCAGGTCTTCCACATCTATACCTCAATGTCATAATGTCCACCAAATTAGGTTTCAATTGCTTCAAAATTGTGGAAGTAGTTCACTCCACAAAATTTTCAAGAAAATATGCAGTTACCATGGCAATGCCTTGTCAGGTATGAACACAAAGAGTGTATTGCATAACTACACCTATAGATCATTATACATACCAAATTTAAAATAAATTGCTTAAATACTGTGGAAGTAGTTCACTCCACAAGTTTTTGGGAAAATTGTGGTTACCATGGCAATGCTTTCTGCGACAAACACTGAAAACATGTCTTGCACATCTACAACTCGATCAATGCCATAATAACCACCAAATTTGATTTCAACTGCTTCAAAATTGTGGAAGTAATTCACTCCACAAGATTTTCATGAAAACATGCAGTTACCATGGCAACACCTTGTTGGGTACAAACACAAAGAGTGTCTTGCATAACAACACCTATAGATCATTACACATACAAAATGTGAAATAAATTGCTTAAATACTGTGGAAGTAGTTCGCTCCACAAGGTTTTTGGAAAATTGTGGTTATTATGCAACGCTTTCTCCAACAAACAAAAAAGATGTCTTGCACATCTCCACCTCAATGTCATCATGTACCCTACATTTCATCTAAACTGCTTTAAAACTGTAGAACAAATTCACAAGATTTGCAACGGACCACACTGACCGACTGCCCAACCAACCATATGCTGATACCCCCTTATACACTTTGTGTATGCAGGGGTATAGAAAAGATATCAAAAGAGATATATACGTATGAAAACATAGTCACATTACACCAATATCTGCAGGTGAATTGTGTACACAGTTTTAGTGTAATTTTACCTATAACAAAGCTACCCATAAAGAATCAAGATAAAGTGCTATATTCGTCAATGGTAGTTGAACATCAATTTCAAAAAAGGTATAAAAGCGCTAGGTTTGTGTCTAAAAACTGTACCTGGGTTTGTTTCAGAGTGCACAGACCAGCGCATTGGCAAGTGTACTTGCATGGCAGCATCAAAATGGTTCTTGATGTAATCTGGGTCCCGCAACAGCAGGAGATGATTGACACTCCCTGGAAAAAAAAGACAAGATATATGAAGGAGCAACTTAGCTTTAATAGACTATATTGTATCTCATATTTTGTCCTTAGTTAAGAGTATCACTGCAAAAGGAAAAAGACCATTACATGTGACTACATTAGGCAATGGCAACGGACAATTCAGTCCTCACGATACACTACTAGTACTTAATGGAAACTGACACCTAATGACGTTGCTTTAATAAGTGACCAGAAGATATATTCTATATGGATTAGTGATGTATGGCAAAGTTATTTCTTTCTTTACTTCTTTTATTCCCTACAAGCAATCCTGCCATCTTCAGTTGCCATCTAGATACAAAATATATCAGCAAACTATTTGATATAAACTTTTGAAAACATAGTATAATAATATCTACCATTCAAAAATCAAAACCATACCATCATTTCACAATGATGTTGGCTTCTACATGAAGAAAGTATGAAGATGCAAGCAATATGGATTCCTGTATTGTCTATGAATCTCTTACACATGTCATCTAAATAATCAATTAATTTCTCAGACTGGTTGAAAGACAGCAACATTAATCAAATGCGTCCTCCTCAATATGCTAGATTAGCAGTGATGCCTACAACCTACATGTTAAATATGTATGACATATGATGCTTGATGATGGCAACCATCACTGACCTTTGTTTGACCGGACAACGAATGCAAAGCCTCCCTCAAAGGTGCCATAGCGTATAACCATAGAGAGATTCCAGGCACCAATTAACCGGAGTGGGGTGTCTGGAGTGATGGCAAAGTGGTTGCTATAGAAATACAAAGATGCTTGACCTGCTGGCATCTTCCCCTTTCTTGGCAGAATGACCCTGCTCTTGAACTCAGCAACTGGAGCTGAAAAAACAAATGCATAAGATGGAGTTACTTTAATGATACAGGATTAAGTTATATCAGGATTTAAGATTAGACTCACCGAGGCTTCAGTCACTTCAGCAAAGAGTGAAGATAGATTCACTACAACATCAAATTAAGTCACTTCAGCATGGGATGGAATCACTGCTCTTCTAAATACCATTGCAGCAATTATGTAAATCACTACAGCAATGGAAATAAAAAAAAAAGCAGGAACTATAGAAAACTGATTGTGCTATGAGAGATACATTTTCTGCCATCTATTCAATAGCTCACCAGCAGGCACTGTGTGTTTGATCTTGTGATACCAATCCAGCAGTCTTTCATGAGTTGGGAAGGAGAGTAGGATGACCGAGTCCATCAGAATAATAGTCAGAACGTAGACATTCTTTGGATAGCGCAAGCCATACTCCAATCCACAATAGTTGTGTGGGGACACACACACATGCTCTCGACTTAGCTCCTTGTTCATCAACAGTGCATTCTGATCCTTGTAGAAGCGGAGAATGACCTCCTCTGAAAGAAACAAAACAAAACAAAACAAACATATATAAGAAAGAGAATGTGTGGACACACTAAAAGTAGCATCTCTTTCCTTTTTCTGATGTCAATAGTATTCATGACTGCGACCTGCAAATCTACAATTTAAGCATTTGATATGTTCATCTTTGTTGTACATGTTGTTGGCTCATGAAAGAAATATTTTGCAGCTTATCTGGGTATATTGATTATGTGGTGAATAGAATTTGCTTTGATGTACAATACCAGGAAATGCTATGAATGGTTTTGAGACATTTCAGAATAGGTCATCAAAGCAGATTCATTCTCAGGTTAAGAAACATTTGGCAATACTGCTTATCATACCTGTTAGCCATACCATGCTAAAATAACCATTAAGCTTTCATAAGAAGAACAAAAAGAGATGAGATTTTGTAAACTGTAAAGTAGGATGAAAGAATTATATGGTCAATGATTTATGTGCATTTAGTGGATTATAACTCTGACCAAGCTATATGCAGCGGGCATATACATTGCACCTGCTGTGGTCAGTGGTCAGTGGGTACTATTTTATATGACTGAGTTCACTGATACATATAGTAATGTACGAGAAGACTGAACTGTTCATATGCTTTGAGGTTTGAGACATGTACACGGTGTATACTTATATTTGACCATACCTTATGTACAGTACACCACCATGTGCAGAAAGTTAGTGTTTTCTCACTTCTAAAGCAAGATCACTCTCTCTATTGAAAGAACTGTATTCAGTCTTTTCAATCTACTGATGACACTAAGTAGTAATCTCCTGTTTTGATCTGTGCATAGATACAATGTATATGAGCAAGACATGTAGACACACACACACACACACACACACACACATGCACATACACAATAGTACATTGCATATTATGAACCTTGACATCCTGGTATTTCACTTGAAGTGAATGAGAGGATTAAACAGTGTGAATAGATGTGGCAAAGCCTTGAGTCAGACACTGTACTTACATACATAAACTTTGACAGAAAATGGCACTGTAATCAGCCAGGACTTTATTTCCCCATGCACCTATCTTTTGTTGTTGTTGTTGTTGTTGTTGTTGTTGTTGTTTGTTATTATACCCATGGAACACAGCTTCAGCAGCCTAAAGAATGATACCGAAACTTTTCAAAATTGTGACCTATTACTGCAATTTTACATTGAAGGAAACACTATATAAGAAAAAAAAAATCATGAAATGGTTATTTTTCGATAGCGAAGAACATTGAGAATCACTATTTGTCCTGTTTGTTTTGTGTGTGTGTGTGTGTGTGTGTGTGTGTGTGTGTGTGTGTGCAGGAACATATACATGTAAATATAAAGAACATACAGCCATTGCAGCTGTAACAATACACCTGCCCACTACTAACATTGATTATCCATTCATATAAATTAGGCAGGCAGAGGTTTCAGCACGGTATAAGCAATGGTCCATCAAAAAATATCTGATAAATCGCACTACCCATCACTGTCTACTAGCGCTGAAGTGCAATAGTATCTCTGTTGAATCTTGATAATGGAAACAAATTATTTCTTTGTGCCATAAATGCACTATCTTTGTCCATGAACTTGCGCACACCTAATCCAAACTCTCAAAGCATCAAACACCTCTTCCATAACCTTGAGGTATTTCATGATAATAACAGCATTTTTCCACTGCCACGCAGCAAATAATGTCATCATTCATCGCGTATGTGAACGAACAAATTGTGGGAAAGAGCTGACATTGACAAATCCGCCACATATTTTCCTCATTTAACGTTGCCGGCAGTAAACAATTCTGCTCTATCAAAATTATGGTGAAGTTTACATCAACACCCCAGGCTCAGTCAACGGCATCCAAGCATGGTTGTTTACACCAGTCCTCCCTCGCAGACAAATGGCAGGCATCAATCCATAACACTTGAAAAAATAAACACATCTCTTCATTCTGAATGTGTTGAAGTTACACCTATCAATGGGGAAAAATACTATGATTTGAGATGCTGGAAATAGCAGTAATAGGGGACAAAGTATTCTTAAGCACGTGCAGTTCTGATCAGCGAGATAGTACTTTTTTAAACTGTTCATTCTCATGGGGAAAATCACACAGGTATGCAATCATTGAATCTGTGGGACAGAGGGCAAGAAGTGGAAGAAAAGTGAACAAATATACTTTTTTTTAAAGTCCTCTGCAATAACATGGCAAGTACTCGCCATACTCTATAAATTTTGTATGATAACCAAATTTCCCTCCCCCCCCCCACCCCCACCAAAAAAAAAGTTTGTTATTTGAAACAGACAGGAATGTCAAGTGACCATATAGAGCTATTTAAATCTATCTTACTGTACATATTTACTATTGCAAACATTGTACCATTTGTTAGATATCCCAGTTCCAATAACACATTGCAAATAGGCAGTTCCTCACCTTGAGGTATTTTAGAGGATGGAATGAATACTCCTTGACGGGAAGCTCAGGGTCACTGGCCCAGGAAAAAATATAATAGTATCATCCCTTTCCCTCAAAAGAATTATAAATAATAATGATAAAAAGAAAATTGTTCCAATGACAGACAGGACTCTCATCTCTCTCACATCCTTCTAAAAAAACATACAAACATAAATATTACATTCCTTTACCATTCCTGTATAAATACCATCACACATGCACAGATCTTCACAGGCATTTCTGCAAATCAAATATTCAGCTTACGTTTCTATTTTTCATTTAATGCTATTTTAGGCTTTCTAGGTCAATCTAAATCACCCTTAGAGAGTTGTACTATACCTCATATATTTCCCTTCGCAGTCAATAGATAAAATAAAAACAGCACCACTTGGCTATACTCACTTGCATACCGCTATTTAAAGTACACAGTGTGCTACTTCATGGATATTTATTTTTAACATGCAATTTTTTTTTAAAGCTACTATTCAAATTCATAGTCTTAGATGGTAAATCTGTTTGATAGTTTTCTCTTGACTTGTCTTAATTATGTCCGAAGTAATGGACTTACTTACAGAGACAATAAGACTTCTGATCTCCGTTTTGTTAAGATGGAAACTAATGAAATAAGAAACACCCCAAAGGAATCTACATGTTGTAAACATGGTATTAAAAGAAAAAGATTAGAAAAAAAAGCATGCTAGTAGTCTCTGATAATTAACTGATAAAACAGAGCATCAACACAATTCTTACAGTGGTATTTTGGGATGCACAACAGACAAAGACGATCTTTCTTACTCTATTTATTTATTCTCATTTTTTGTCGCTGTTGTGACATCATTTTTAATTTTGAACAGGAACAAACTTCTGGCAACAAGCAATGGATTCACTCCTTCCATAAACAAGCCAGACATTCCTGAGTGTTTATTCTGTTGACATTGAGCCAATACCTGTTTTGAAATTGTTGTCAATTACATATATATGCTATTTTTGTGTGCCAAATGTACTATATGTTATCAAAAGAAATATTACGCATACCTCACGACCATCAAAGTAGAAAATTTGGCTGGAAGAATACCAGGCAGAATAGAAAAAAAAAAGAAAGAAAAGAAGTTGTTGTCTTTAAAATGCGATAAACATAATGGCTGCAAAGCCGAGAGATTTAGCTCTGGGGTAAACAACATGAATGGACCAGCTGCCTCCGGCTGGTGTCAGCCTTCCAAGACAAAAACTGTACTTGCCAACAAAGAACAAAGCAATTTTAGCAATGACCAACATGACATGGAATAACTGTTACAGAAGGGCACTTGGGGTTGGGCAGCTCTGTGTTACATCAATATGTTCCCATAGACCAATTCAGTTTGGGAACTTTTTTTAATGGTACTTTCTAACTGGGGGATTCAAGTACAACTGTATGCCTAACAAAAGATAATTTATGCAATGACATACACATATGTAGCAACACACGTGGCCCATTGCATACATGCAACTCATTGAAAGTATACTTTTGTTCTTCTTTGGAATTCCCCCCCCCCCCCCCCCCCCCCCCCCCGTTATGGCTGTCATATTTTACAGTGCCCTGAAGTCAGATTCATCTATATTTACAAGCCCTATATGTTACAGCTAGAATTTGAATAAAATTACTGGGTAACTGGAATATATCAAAGTCCAATACATTACATGCATAAGTGAATGTAAAAAACAGCAACAACGCAAGCAAGTTAAGTATGGTTAAATCTTCTGGGTTATTGTATAGATGTTCAGATGATTTCTGAAAAAAAAGGGCGACTGTCCATAATTTGGTGGTTAAAAGACAAAAATGCATCCACATCTTACAAAGATTTTCCAGCACATTACTTTAAAGGCTAGTTCTTTTTCAGTCTTATTGCAAGGGAACATTGGAATGTTAGAAATAACAATGCTTTTGGCACCCTTGTGGCAGAAGTATTGTATAAAAGCATACTTGCTTCCCAGTTTATTGTACCAAGCAGAAATATGAAAGTAAACATGATTCTCTGAATGTGTCTTATTCCATCATCAATGGGAAGAGATTTCTTTGCATACACTGTATTCTTCTGCTGAGATGAATTAGGTCATAAACATCATATTTTTGTAAACAAAGTTTCTGCATCAAGCTTAAAGGCAATTTCCTTTTTAAGAAATCCACAAACTACAGACCTGTGTAATATATAACAGCACTTGCATACCTTCACGATTAGATAGCCTTTTCAAACACATGCATTAAAGCGTAAAACTTATAATGCAGTCATAGCTGCCCACTATATCGAAATTTGATACACCTGCACCATGCATGCATTTCAACAGGCTAATGTTCATGCATAATTTCTGCAAAACAAGGCTGCTTTTATACTCTATTGTCAGGACTTGAAGACATTTTTTATCAAACTTTTCCTGGCACCTCCTGCAGAATTAGAAAGACTTTGCAGCTCTGATAATGCAGTCAAATTGGATAACAAATGCTGAAAATATAGGTAACAGGTTACACAAAATCTTGTTTTATACTAGATATTTCAAAGGAAAATTGAAAGAATCTGAACACAACTGACATAAAACAGTTGGTATATTAGGCTTCAGCTGACAAGTGAAAATTTAGTAACATGACTTCTTAAAGTAAAATTTGTCTCTAAGCACACTGATGTTACAACCTTCATCTAACATGCACAAACAGTACTGGGTTCAAAAAAAAATCTGTGAAACATACATTTAAGCAATGAAAAAAAATAAAATCTTTCTTTGGGAATGTACAATGAACATGTGCACATCCAAAAATTGGTATACAATTTGCCGTTCAAAATCATGAAATAAATACATTTCACTACCTCACAACTTATGTGGTTCATAGACAGTACATGTACATTTGTTTTGTTTTGCATGATTAGAAGAAATGCTTGGAAAGCTGTGAGTAGAGACAACCAGCCACGAGGGAAGAAATTTTTTAATGGTTCAAATTGAACTCAACACATGCCAGCAGATCACATGACTAGATAGTTATTCTTTACCAAGAAGCTTTGCAGGATGTCATCTCCGACCCCCTATAGAGTCACCCACCATGCTGGCAAACAATCAATTCATTCACAAGGAATTTATGATGGGCCTGAATGCATGCATATGTATAGAACTGATACAGACATCAGCTTTGTTTCCTCCTCGGGTTGAATGTTTTCTTTGTCTGCAGCAGGGAACAAGTCCTTTACCTAAACATGGAAGTGGCGTGTACAGTACATCTGATGCCAACGGAAGAACAACTCCAGATATTCACTTAGTGAGAAAATCATGAATTAAAGATGAATATATACTTATACACAACTGTATTTCTCCTGAAATAACTTGTATAGTTTGTAATTAATCCAGATATTAGAGAAAGGTGAAATGATATAATATAATCATGTCTGCTACTCTCTTATATACTGTACCTGCTCTACATTGGTTCAAAGAGGAGAGTACACTTAAACATGACAAGATATACAGTAGTTGCAATATGAAAAAAAACGAGACATGAAAACTCGTCACATTGAGGACGAGTTAGGTGATACGCTTACAAGTGGTCATCAGATGACAGTCATCTGTGATCGACAAAGAAAAGAATGTGATATAGGCACCTTGAAGTTATATTGAGCGTGCATGCGAAACCGTTTCTGTAACCACTCGGCCACGGGTCATCCACGGAAATGGTAAGACAAAAAAAAAAAACAATGTATAGATATAACAAGGGGAAAGTCAATGCCCACTCAACTAACGTGGCCGCGTGAACATTTATTGCATTGCTAGACGGAAAAGCGGCCTTGTAACGACTGAGGTCGCTATGCCATTTCTGGCAACTTGGGAAAAATACGTCCCGCAGACATAAAGCCTATAATCGGCTGGTTTTGATACCTTGCCTTTAATCACAATTTTCAGTGTAATGACGTCATGAAATTACAAAACAATGACATCGTCTTGAAAGACAATTGTTCAAAGTACAACACCTCAGTCGTCGTCATTACATACTATGATCGGTTTGACAAAGTCAACCTGCAAAATTTTGCTGCAGTCGAAGCAATGTGGTCTCCAACACATAAAAAAGAGGGATATGGCCTCTGTGTGTGTGTGTCTGTGTGTGTATAGGTGCGTTTTTATACGAACGTGATTTCTACATGGACGAATATGTAATACAAAATTGAAGAAAAAAAAAGTAAAATAGCTAAGTATTTTGTTTCGTGATCTTGTGGGGTTCGAACCCGCAACCTTACGTCTCTGAGACGTCGCCTTTATCCACTCGGCCATACGTCTCGACGAGAAAATATGGGGAACGTAAACTTATGTATGTGAAAGATACATGAGGAATCGTTTTGTCCACATTCCATTTTCATTTTCAGTTTTAAACTGCAAAATTGTCAATCTGATGAGAAGATTTCAAAGAATAAAATGCCTGATTACTGCAGCTTATTGTCTCAGCTACAACATACTAAAGTTTCAGAGGAAATGAAGCAAAATCAGCTGAGATAAAGGTGCTTAAACGTTGTTAAGTCAATGCATGGTTTAAAAAAAAATTACCTCCCATAGACAATACACGTAAACTTGTCCGATTTTGCGTCTTTACCTTTAATCACAATTTAAGGTATGATGACGTCATCAAATATCAAAAGCATGACATGGACTTAAAAGGCAAATGTTCAAAGTACAACATATCTGAATTTGGGATAATATTTAGCTTAAACAACAGAGATACGAGTAAATGAATGTCAGAAACAGTACCTCAAAAAAATTAATTCCACTTTTTTGATTTCAGATGATGATATGATGACGTCATGAGTTTTCCTGGCAATATGGGTACTTGAAACGTTATTTCCAATTCATATGCTTTTGTAATATGCAATAGAAATATAGGGTCAATGGACGATTTAAAGAGCTATGGCGAAATAAACAAAGACATGTTTTTTCACTATATTTGCAGAAAGACGCGCGCGCGGAATTTCAACTTTGACGCCAGTGCATTCCTTTGTTATAGGTCAAAATCGATGGGATATCAATGGATATTGTTACTCAAAGTATCAGAAATCCAAATCAGTCAAAAAAATCGCATTTTCATGTTGGTTACGCCCTCTGCGCGCGAAATTGCGCGGACGGACGCGCACGCGAAAAAATGTTTGAAACGCTTAAAATTGTCTGAAACTTCGAGATTTCCCATTGGGAAGTCGTTTTGAGCCTTTAAAAATTTTGACGCGCGCGTACGCGCTCGTAATGAAGACCTGGGTAACTAGCGTTAAAAAGTAAGATAGAGCGTGACCTGAACTTTATGTCCACCGAAAATGATACAGAAATGATATCTAGTTATGAAGTTATGATCGATCATGTGACAAGGTCCGAAAATCACAAAATGGCGCCTAGATGACGTCATAGATATGTTACTGTCATGAAAACCTTATTGTGCCCAGATATTGTTATGAGACATGTTGACTGAAAATGTCATGTTATTCCGTAATGTCATTGTTGAGATATTGACGACACAAAATGTGGCAGAAAGAAAGAAGAATAAAAAAAAGGAGAAATTTTGACAATCACAATAGGTGATACGCTGATAGCGTATCACCTAAATATCACTTAAGGTGATTAATACCCCCGCCCCGTGACGACAGTCTTACCCAAGGAATGATCTTTCCTTGATCTTCTGCCATTTAAATGCCGTTACCATGGCAACGCAGCTTCCGACACGTCCGAAAAATATGTCTTGCACATCTTCCCACCAAGACTATTGTGTGTGCCACATTTCATAAGCTTTTGTCAAAAACTGAGGAAGTAGTTCAATCCACAAGATCTTTCCTTGATCTTCCACCATTAATATGCCGTTACCATGGCAACGCAGCTTCCGACACCTCCAAAAAATATGTCTTGCACATCTTCCCACCAAGACCAATGTGTGTGCCACATTTCATGAGCTTCAGTCGAATACAGAGGAAGTAGTTCAATCCGCAATATCTTTCCTTGATCTTCTGCCATTTATATGCTGTTACCATGGCAACGCAGCTTCCGACACGTCCGAAAAATATATCTTCCACATCTTCCCACCAAGATCAAGGTGTGTGCCACATTTCATAAGCTTTGGTCAAAAAACTGAGGAAGTAGTTAAATCCGCAAGATCTTTCCTTGATCTTCTGCCATTAATATGCCGTTACCATGGCAACGTACTTTCGGGTACTGTCAAAAAATGCGTCTTGCACATCTACAACCAAAGGCACACATCTGTACCAAGTTTCATGGAAATTGGGCAAAAACTGAGGAAGTAGTTTGCAACACAAAATTTTCCATCATTTTGGCTCATAATATGTGAGCTGTTACCATGGCAACATACTTTTTGTCACTGTCAAGAAATGTGTCATGCTGACCTATATCCTAAGACAAACATTCAATATGAATTCCATGAGAATTGGAAGAACACTGATGAAGCAGTTTTGCCATGAAGCATTTTGCCCTATATTTTACCAATAACATGCCGTTACCATGGCAACGCACTTTTTGCCACTGCGGAAATATGTGTCTTGCACATTAACATATTCAGATGAACATCTGTACCTAATTTCATAAAAATTGATCAAAAACTGTGGGAGGAGTTTGCGACGCAAGATTTGTACCCATTTTTGCCCATAATATGCCGTTACCATGGCAACGTACTTTTGGGTACTGTCAAAAAATACGTCTTGCACATCTACAACCCAAGGCACACATCTGTGCCAAGTTTTATGGGAATCGGTTGAAAACTGAGGAAGTAGTTCGCGACGCAAGATTTGCAACGGACCGACCGCCCGACCGCCCGACCGACCGCCCGACCGACCGCCCGACCGTCTGCTGATTCCTATATACCCCCTTCAAACTTCGTTTGGCGGGGGTATAAAAAAAACCTTTGTCCTAAACTTAAAAATGTAAAAAGAAAAAACTTATGCCTGGTTGATGTGTGTTTTTCTTTCTTTCTAAGTTTGTTTTTCCTCCAGTGCTTACAAATAATATGTGTACACCTCCTGCATGTACAGTTGTATGGGATTTTAACACCACCCACACAGGCCCTATCACTTTATTCATTAGTCAATACATCAAATGATGTGAAATCAGTTCTGGGAGGTGCATCCAGCACATGAGATGACATCCTTGTATGCACCAAGGTCAATATCACAAACTACAATGTACAAAATCATAACAACTGAATTTTGCATTTGTTGCTGAGCAGCCACAGAAATCATATCAAACCTGACTACTTGAAAATTAGGTGCAGACAAAGGTTCACATAAACCTTTAGTTTTTAGTCACTTTTAATCTACTTTAAACATTTGATAAACTGAAGGATTCTACTTTTATTGGGATTACACTTAAGTTTGAGCAAATGTCAACTAAAATCTGTCAGATATAGTGGATAAAGTTTCACCTACTGAATGTCTAACTGATCGGAAAACATTTTCAAAATGCAGAATCAAATATGGCAAAGTACATGAACTTCACGGTCAAGTAATTAAGTACCACAGAAATCAACTCATGGCTGTACATGATAGCTCTTTGTAATTATGATTAAACATCAGTGACACTATATACATGTACATGATACTCCTGAGTAAACACGGAAAACCTTAATCAAGAAACTATTGATAAAACAGTCACTTAAGTTGTATTTTAAACAAATCTAAGGATCATTTTATAATAACAGGTAGACATGACATGTTGTAAGTTATAGCCATCAAAGCCATGCATGATAATACAAAGAGAGAGAGAGAGAGGGGGGGGGGGGGGGAGAAAAAAAAAAGAAAGAAAAGAAAATGCATACCAAACTCATTCATTGCTTGGTAGCAACCTAACACACTAACAGGATATCACTTCTCAAATTCAAAATCTGTTGAATAAAATACAAAACAAAACACATGCACACACACACACACACAACAAATTACTCTTCCCTTTCACCATGCTTCTCTAAATTCATGTGTTGCAAAAAATAGTCATAATTCAATATCTAACTCTAAAATGTATGCAGACACACCTGAAGTTATGCAAACTACAAATCGTGTTGTACTTTGCCCATGGTTAAGAGCGCTTTGTTTATGTACTTCAAAATATTTCAAAAGAAAAAGATGGCAAGAAATATGTTGAAGCATATGTTGCTGTTGGAATATACTGGTTCTGTTTGTCAAACTATGAACGAGTATCAAATCCCATTATCTGGCATTCAACAAATATAACTACGCATTCCAGAAAGAAGTGTGTTCATTCACCGTTCACTACCTCCCCCACCCCACCCCCTTCCTGCTCTTTTTATCTCTCTTTCTCTTACGAAGAATTTTTAAACACAATTGTTATGGACTTTCATAATGTATGTTGCAAGTCCTGAACATGCATACACACATCCATTTTTTTTTAAAAATTGCATCGATACAACCACTTTTCCACTTCAACTCTCACTGCCTTCACTTTAAAGGCTATGAAAGAGCCAGAGTTTGGCATGAATTACAATTTACTGCAAATAACCAGTAAAGTATTGATATTTTGGTTTTGTACTGTAAGGTGTGGACATATCGGTGATGGGCTGCTAGACATAATGCAAGTGACATCTCACATGCATCAGCTTTGCATCAGCTATGCAGAAAGCCAAATTGTGAACTAGTTTTTAGCTTTGTTTGTAATATGGTAGTATGTTTCCTTGAACACTGACTTGACTTTAGAGTAATTGAACTAGATTGATTTCAACCCAGTGAAGCCAAGACAGTCATTGAGACTATGTTTGTCAGTATACTCCAATTTCAAAATATCTGGTATATATGTCAAACAATAGCTGAGTGATTTCCAATGGCAAAGACACAAAAATAAGCAATTCAGGCAGGATCAAATGTAGGCATGACATTATGGGCTTGGGGTATTTCAACAGCATTCTACACAAGGACATTTAAAGAAGGCTAGGACTTCTCTCCTCTATCTAAGAATGTTACACTATTTCCAACTAATCTAAATCAACATTTATGGTAACACAGGTACTATGATTCTAATCTTCCGAGTTTCTCAAAATGTTCAGGTGAATAGGATAAAAAACAAAGTATTTTAATGGTCATGAGAAATTTCGTTTAGACCCAAACTTACAGCATGTAGGTTTTCTCATACAGATGTTGATCTCCATGTACATGTCTGTAGAACATACAAATGTACACTATCTGGGAATCCTGCCAAAGCAATGAAGTCTTCAGTATCAAATCCAAATTTTTCCATGACATGACTTTGAATTATCTCTTTGTTGATTGGAAGGTCACACACATCTTAACTGTTTTAATTTGTGGATTAATATGTCAAAAAAAGGAACTTCATTTGAATCAATGGATGCATTTCATGACCACAGAACTTACTACCAAATTAAAATCAATCTTGTACAGGTTATAATATATAGGAAATAGCAGATTAATTTCAAGAGATTCTAACAGGATTTATCAAACATTTACTAAACAACAAAAGTGTAAAGGGGGATCTCTGCTGATACTCACAGGAAGGAAAGGGGAAACAATACATACAACAAATTTCAGGATCTTGTGAATAGTTACGTGTGGATTCAAATCTGGGAATAATTTCTTACATATAATGTAAGTCAAAATAGCAGGCCAGCTAAATGAGGTATACTGTGAGATAAAGTCATTCATGGAAGTCTTGTTGTATGACCTGCCCATGCACTTGTCAGTCAAAGTCTCTAAATTTTGATTCACACTGAACATGTTGTGGGTTCATTGGCTGAAGAAAGCAGAAAAGGCACTATGACAATAGACTCTTCTTTGATTATCATCACCCTTTTGGTTCCTAGACAGAACCATTAAAAAAGGTCTCGAGAAGTTTTCACCATTCAGATTTTCCTCTTTGCAAATTTTTGGCAACCCACCCACAATCAATGGCAAGTATAAGCATACAATTTGTAGCACACAGATGAAACTATGTTTTTAATACTAATGAGTACTACAATCAGCCAATTTTTCTTCAGTGCACAGCAAAGCTATATTATACTGAACACTGTAGGTGAGGACCAGTCTAACAAAATTTGACCTAAGAGTTAATCTTCTGGGTAAAGCCAGCACTCGATCACTGTTAAATGAACTTCTTAAGAACTGGTTTCTGTACAACAGGATCTGGACTAAAGTTCACAAATTTGTGGAGCTATATTTTGTGAGAAGAGCGAATGGGAAAAACATGGCAACAAAACTTAGAGAAGAATGGGCCCATATCAATTAAAAAGGTTTTGGCAAGGTAAAAGAACTCCAAGAGCAAATATTCCAAAGATAAGTTTGATACCTCTCCGAAAGAAAAGAGTATACTGCCAATCCCCGGATCGTGTTTTTCAAAATCCAGCAGGCTATTTAGGGGCCACAATAACTTGTTTTTGACTCAGTGCTACAAAAACAAGTAAATAAAGGGATTATTCCTGGGATTGTTTACGGTGTTTGAAGAGCAAAGAGTACGGCTGAAAAACATGTACAAAGTCTACCCATTGATCATGTTCACGTGGTGTATTGACAAGTCAGAGGATAATGATCTGAGGAGCAACTAAGGGCTTGGCTGCTTACAATTGTAGGCTGAAGCTGACTTCTTTCTTTCAAGTCACCAACTCAACTACTATCAAATGTCACATTTGAAAAGTATAGATGATTAACTTGCTTACTATATTTTATGACATACATGACATTAAAACTCTTTTTGATATGTGATCCTTCTTGCTTTTCCATCATTATTTCTTATGGATATCCACATTTTATTTACTCATTTTGTTACCAACTAAACCTTATCATAAGATAGTAAAAGTTTCAAATCGCTATCAGGGATCAAATATTCACCAGTAGAGCAGGTAGCTATAACCACAGGGTGTCTTTATGTAATCATAGGCTGGCCAAATTTTGGGAGATGTTCAGCATGATTTTACCAAATACTGTATTAGCAAATCAGGTTATTACTAATGAAGTAGAGGAGAAAACAACATAAGTGAGATTAATGGTAATGAAACTGAAATCAAGATCACAATTATCCTTGGTTTCCAGAGCACAAACTGCCTGTTTCCAGTGAAATAAATGTCGTCTGTAAGAAAAAAGGGATAAAAAACGACATTGCAAATCTAATGGCAGTCAAGACCTGAATGCATTTTGTCACTACTATAAAGTTCATTTATATGCAAGAAAAACACCCTGAAGATTTGGCCTTAATGATGAATATAAAGTATGAACTTCATCTGTTTCAAATCCTCAAAGTCAGTTGTAATGTGCTTATTTGCAGTGAGCATAACCAAGCACTGTAAACAGTTTAGCTTTGTTGGAATAGACACAGGCTTTGAATAAAGCAGGAAGGGCTAATCATTAGCAATGTGGTAGTGACACTGATTCATTCTGCAACTTGTGCTGACTGTATAAAAAAAATGTAAATATGTTGACCAAACATACCCAAGGGTTGGACTCATTACCAGGTATCCTCTTTTGCAAAAGTTAAAGGCCATTCCAGATGATTTTCATGATTTCATATCATGTAGTACATAAATCAACAGCTCCATAATTTGTGGAATTTATTGTGGTTCTTGAGCAGAGAAACAATAGTTTGAAATACCTTAAACGAATTACACTGAACAAGGATGACATAGGAGGCTCATAATATTCCAGAAATGCAGCAGTGTAATTCCATTACAATACTTGCGAGTTCACCTATGTATATAATCTATGCATGCCTTCTTCTTTTGTGATGCTTCCTTGAGCCCCAACTCATGCATTGTCATGGTGACCCTGCCATGTCATCATCCTTGTTCATTGCAATTTGTTATAAATTTTGAAAATATTCTTATTTTTCATCCTAATTATCATAAATTCTGAAACTCTGTCCTCAGTATTACTAATTTACAGTTGTTCAAATGTAAAAATCTGAAAATCATCCGGAGCTCTCTTTTAAGCACAGAAGCATAATTTGAGGATGAGAGCAGTATCCTTAGCATGATAAAGACACACATTTCATTCTCTTAGTATCAATGTACATGTAAAGCAAAATATCAGGTCACCACTATGTTTACATTTGGTCTGCCATGTTTTTATATATAGCGCTACATCAGATTAAACATATTTACTGAGGGTACGACTATAAACACATACTAACTGTAACAAGAATGTCTCTTGTGGTGTTGTAAATTTCCTTTGTTTAAAGGAGGGGAAAGGTCAAGCATACGGTTACATCAGGCCATGAGTAAAAAAAAAAAACCACAGGCACTCTTTAGGAAGGATCATTTTTTAAAATCCTTTATTAAGACCACATACAATATGTATGTAGCCTGTATCATTAAAGCAAGCCTAAAAAGCTAAATTGATTTCATGCGCTACATTGTAGCTTCTTTTTCTCAAACAATTGCAACTGATTCAGCATCAAATTGTCATGGTTGCCAGTCACTGAAAAACAAGGCATGAATTCATAATTCAAGCACTTGGGAAGTGAACTTTTCCATATCAAATCATATTGCTCCCATGCTGTTGCGCCATGTTTGACATTGAAGCAGAATTCTGATATGTTTAGCTTTCAAAATTGAGAAGGTGGGGGTGAAAAAATAAAGTGTTTTACATACTTTGTCGGGCCACTATTTTTAACCATACTTGATAGCAACATGTATTGTAACCATAACCTCTTTTTTTTTATTAGAATCCACTCAATAGCTATAGTAACCCATCCCTTTTAATCTACCAATCTATCTTATCAAAAACACTGAGACATTTTATTGTATATCTTGCTGCACAAGAGGTATGATACAGTATTTTCTAGCTTGAAGTCATAAATCCCTTGATAGTCTGTGATCATGCCCCTTACATTGAAGCATTCCCCCTTTAGGTTCTGTGTAACCCTTCCTACACCAGTTGTGGTACTCTTTGTACTGTCATGTGCAGTCACTGCAAGAGCATATGAGCATTTATACTCTAGTACAATACAGTGCAGGTTCGATAGTGTGCGATGCATTCAGAGAGAGCTTGAATGCACTCATGACCTTTCTCTTAAAAAAGTTAACACTATTCACTTAGATTTGTATCTTATAAAAGATGACAGGTGTTGCATGAGAAATGCACAATGTCTAGTTTAGCTAACTGATGGCTACATTACCTCTTTTCCTTGGTGTTTCACCCTTTGAAACTCTGGACACAAGTAATGTAGTAGCAAGGAAGTTAGTAGGCAACAATTGTAATTAGAACCATTTAATTAGAATTCTTTTTTTTCATATTTGTTCTCAAAGTTTGGTTGAATATCGAAATCTTATGTTAAGGAATGCAAAAAAAAAAAATGTATATAAATAATGGCCCCAATGTACTGTAAAAGTGTTTTTTTTCGCGTACAGAAACTTTCGCGGTTTCCATCGTTGCCGACTTTTTCGCGTGTGTTTAAATTTGCGATCGGCAAAATTTGTGAATTCACAGTCGGCAAGAACTGTTTTATTTTGCACATGAAAATCCAAACTAGATCTATAACTTAATCCAATTATTCTTTTATTTATTAAAGGACAAGTCCACCTTCATATACATGTGGATTGTGTGAAGGCAACAATGTTAGTAGAACACATCAGTGAAAGTTCGGGGAAAATCCGACAATCCGTTCAAAAGTTATGAATTTTTAAAATATCTGTGCAATCACTGCTGGAGGAGAAGACTTCTACAGTGTATGATGTCACATGCGTACAACGATATAAGGAAAATAAAAAGAGAATTTCACAAAACTTGACTTTTTGAATAAAGTGCACATTTCCTCGACTTGTTACTGACTTATGTTAGGGGTAATATTATTCCCCCTGGCTTCTGACAGAGAGAAGTCGAGTGTTCTTTTATTATGTGAGAAAAGTGAAAATATCTTGAATTTTCTTTATATTTTCTTTATATAGTTGTACTCATATGACATTACAAGCTATAGTAGTCTTCTCATCCAGCTGTGACTGAGCAGAAACCTCAAAAATTCATAACTTTTGAACGGATTGTCCGATTTTCCTCAAACTCTCATTGATGTGTTCTACTAATATTGCAGCATTCACTAAACCCATAGTATGTCTATGAAGGTGATCTTGTCCTTTAAATAGAAATTAAAATAAAACGCAGGCTTACCTGAAATCCCGTCTCTCTAATACTTTACTAGGCCTACTAGTATACATGCTTGTAACTACATTTGCGTGGTATCGCTGTGTGTTGACCATCAATACATTCAATGCGCATAATCTTTGCGTGTGCATGTGCGCAATAGCGTTGTAACAAGGGGCGAGTTCAAAATTTTTTCGAGTGATGTTAAATTCGCGGTTCAACCTCAAAGCGTGAAAATAAAACCACTGCGAAAGAAACCACTTTTACAATATAGCCCATCATCTTTTTGCATAGATTCACTTGTTACTTGTAGAAAACAATGTGCACTTCATCACCCATGCTACGACAACTAAATCTTTCGTTTGAGAGTATCTTCGGAGGAAAAAAAAAATCTGGTACTGAATACCTTTTAATGAACAGACATCTCTTAATTCAAGTGTTTACAGACAGTTGTATCAAAGACATGGTAAGAAATAGAGATCTAGATAAAGGTGTAGTGGGTAAAAGCTAGTTTGCTTTTGTCACTCTTGACTCTCGTAAATACCTTAGGATAATTAGGAGAAACGTTGAGGGAGTTTGTTTGGGCACTTGAACAAAACCTAACTGGTTTATTGTGGGGCAATAGCAATCTCTGAGAAAGGCTCTCAGAAACCTTGGAATGCATTTTTTCCCTCAAAAACATGTCATCTGCATATATGCCTCCTGTTCATTTGCCCAACTTCATTATGGATGAATCGTACATGTATTGCTTGTATGGGTTGCCTTGCTTATCATTTAAAAGATACAGAAATTACATGTAAGTTGCTCAGGGTTCTGTAAGTATAAACTGTATATATATGTAAATAGCTACACTGAAATGATTTCTGCACAATCAAAACTTTATCTCTTGCCAACCCAAACTGTTATACAAGTGAGTGAAAGTGGTTGAAAACATGACTTTTTCCTATCCTCTTCACAATGAGCAATCCTTGTTTTTCAAAGGTGATGACGAAGCGTGGGAGTTCTGTTTGCCTAATATGTGTAACAAGCAGGTGTGGGCACATTCATGTCAGAGTGTACAGTAAGTATTTTTGCCTGTTTGATGTGATTGGAATGTCACTGAACCACGGAAGACTGAAACAAAAACATGGTCACAACCATCATACATCAAGGTATGTGAGAGCACACGCAGAGCTTGAAATAGACCAGTTTACTTACATATTCAAATTTATGGATGATTCTTCCCTCCTGACGTAGCAACAAGCTATTCAATTAATAGGTGTCTAAAACACTTTTCAATACTTGGAATCTGGTTTGCAATACAATACACATCTTCTCTTTGTTACTATCCAAGCATTCCATTCATGTCATAAAAGGAACATAGGTGACAGTTTGGTTGTTTTTTAACCCGTTGAGGACAGACTGATTTTGCTACAACACGCATTTCCCATGGACACGTGCCCGAGTATACTTGGGACTCATCCTAAATGGGTTGAACAAAATTGATCAATTGACAGTGAACTTCTCAAATATATAATCAACATACCTCAGGATTATCTTTTTTTTATGCCAACAATTTAAAGGGAATTACTGGTAAACATTCAAATTAAAGTGAGTGGAGGTTATTTTTGTTTTGTTTGACTCTTAGGATAAAGAGCTAGGGAAATGGGAACTAACATGAGCCCAAGACTTCACAAAGATAATCAAATTGCTGCAAGATATCAGTCACATAATTACTTATCTGTAAAAAAACAAAAAAACAAAAACAAATAAACAAACTCAGCAACAAACAAACAACAACTAGGTAGTGCATTCCTCGCTAAATGACAATTTTCTCATTTCACTGCCTATAGTTTGATTTAATCAAGAAATGGTTACAGGATTGTATGGCTTGTGACCTCAGTCCAGTAATGAGCATCCATATAACCTCACAAAACAGCAACAGCTGTAGCTTAATTGGCTGGGAAAGAAGAAACAACACAGTTATGAATCCAAGACTGCTGGGAGCCTTTAACCCTTTGAAGACCATTACTTCACAATACTACTGATATGTAAAAGCTGTATTGTACACTGTAGTTGCCTGTGGTAACAACAGGATTAAGTCTTGGATGACCATCAATCTCAACATGCCAACTGTGTAACATACAAATGAGCTGCCAGTGGACGAATGACTGATTTTCCAGCAGATGCATCAGAGCTCCAACTGAGAGTGGAAACACTCACACCTGAAATGAGAATGCTTTCATACCGTAAAGTCGGCCACGATTCCTGGTACAAACACATCCTCTTAAAGTTTGTTGACTCTTTGCTGTGTGTCAGGGCATTTCTTGGGCCGATCTACTTGCAAATCATGTGGGTAGTTGGGATTATGCCGTGGAGAACAGCAAAATTAAGCTGGATTTGAAGGCTTAGGTTTCCTGTGACTCTGTCCTCCGAGTGGCATGACACAGAAGATGGTTACAAGAAGTCAACCTTGTTTCTGCCAGAAGGAGAGATTTGTGAATACTTCATAGCCTTTGATTTTATTTGACTGTCAAACACATTCTGTGGTAAGCAGTTGATTCAACTGTTAGTATGATATGTTTTACTGTATATGCTCTATATACTGGCAGCAATATCACCATTCTAAAGCATTTTACTATCTGTGTATAGATTTACAAAGAAAATATTAGCAAATATGACAGATGGTACAGTTTTAATAACTTTTAATGTAATAAAGTTTTAATTGAAAAATACTGTAAATGTAACATATTTTTCTGTAATTTTTCATGCTCGGCTGGGTAGGATGAGTTTCGCATGTTCTTAATTCCGCAGAATCAAGATATAAACTAATTAAGTATCTGGCAAGCAAAAATATTCGCATGCTTGTATTTTTGTGCTAGTTTGCGGCTATGCGAAATGCAGATAAATTTCAACACAGCGAAAATTTTTACTTTAACAGTTTCCCTGGAAATCAATTTGAAATGATACTTTACATGTTAATAATCCCCCCCCCCCCCCCCCCCATTATCTCCTCCTTTTTATTGGTAAAAATTATCTGGTATTCATTATAAACAAATTGCCATTATTAGGAGGTCTCTAAGTTCCATGAAATGATGGATCCAATCAGCACTCACTCACACACACACACACAACACACAAAATGTTTCTTTTCCACCTAGCTCAGCTTTGTCTGCAGTAGTTACAAATATGTCACATAGACTGGTAGTGCAATAATTGCAAGATATATTGCATTACTTAATTCAACTTTAAAACACAACTTTACAGCAGTCAATTTGCAAGTTCTAGTAGTCAAATGTAGTTTCAACTCAAGTTTCTGAGATGGAGAAGACATCTTAAACCTACTGGAATCACTTCTGTAACTTCTACTGACATCTAATAAAACTTATTGATGCTAATGCTTGCACTCAAGAGCAGTGGCAGATCCAGGGAGGACCGCAACCGGCGCACGCCCCCCCCCCCTTTATTTTTTTTGTTGAAACAAAAGAAATAAAAAGAAAACTAGAAATGTCGCTATGGCGACTGGTATGCCTCCGCCATAATGCATGATTCTCCTAATAGGTCTAGATAGTACATGTGGACAATGTGTGATTACATTTTCACAAAACTGGCAAAATATTGAAATGACAAGTTTGTCAGAAATGTGTTGAATGTTCACCTTCCTTGAACTTGGTATAGGAGAGCATGTATTTGGGGATTTAAGGACTTTAACTTGACTTTGACCCATTCATACATTTATGCATTGAGTAATTTTCATGGTACCGGTATGGAGAAAAAGTGCAATTTCTGTACTGAATAGTAAATTGTTACCATGTTCATCTGGCCTTAGACCCTAAAATTCATAAGATAATCACTTTCAGGTAGAACATGCATAGATACGTTGTATGCAGTAAGTTTCACGATAAATTGGGCCACTTCCGAGATATGGAGGAAAAAGTTAGTTCAGCACTTTCACTTGATCTTTGACCTTTTGACCTTTGAGGCAATGAAAAAAGAAAAAGAAAAAAAACTCACCAGAGAATTTCTATTAGGTTACACATGCATACACCAAGTGTAAAAAAAAAATACTAATCCTGCTGGCATTGCATGAACATGAGGGAAATAGTAAAATTTTGAAGTGTTGCACTTGACCTTTGACCCCTGACCTTTGACCCCATGAACCCTACATTCTCTAGATAATCACTGCCAGTCAGTACATGTATATGTATATACTATGTTCCATGAAGATACCTTGAACAATTTTCCAATTTACAGAGAAAAAAAAAGAAGTTTTAATACTTTTACTCAACCTTTTGACCTTTGACCTTTGACCTCATGACCCAAACTTTCACCAGAGAATCTAAATTGGGTAATACATGTATACACTAAGTTTCAAGAAAATATCTTCAGGCATTGCATAGATATGGTGGAAATAGTGAAATTTTATGTATTTGACCTTGACCTTTTGACCTTTGACCTTGAGCACGTGCACCCAAAAGTTGATAGGCACAACTTCACCCCCTAATACACATACATGCCAAGTTTCATTGGGATACCTCAACAGCTTTTGATAGTTACCTTGTCCACAAAATTCATTACGGACGGACGGACGGACGGACGGACGGACGGACACGGACCCGAAAACATAATGCCTCTGGCACCACTTCGTGGCGGAGGCATAAAAATGGGGGGAGGGGTGCGTGCACCCCCTTTAATTTTGTAAACGCTCCCCCTCTTTGCGGAATTCCTGGATCCGCCCCTGAAGAGAGTCAAGCTTCTATTCCCATAACTCTACCTTTAAAGTAATACAACAAACCTACATTTACTGGAGAATGCAAGCCACATGTGTGTCCCACAAACAGCAGCTAGTTATACCAATTTGTTCTCTCATTAATGTTTTTGCGATTTTTATTGGTTTGCACATCCTTGTACAGTGGAGGAGAGAGTAGCAGAGATAATGTAATGATTAATGGGCCAGTGTCTTCAAAATTTCTGATGATCTTGAAAGTGAAAAAGGCCTAGAATTTTATGGGTATACTTTCATTGTGTGACATGATTGAAAAGTTCTTGGGGAACACTGGAGGCAAAGGATTAGTGGCCCATCTAGGATTTGCAACAATGTTTTGAAAGAGAAGAAGCAGTGAGGGTTCATTCAGTCGTTGAGGTGCTCATGCAGGACAAATCCGTTCAATTCACAGAACGGTGACGGCACACAAATAATGTACCGTTTTAGGTGCCTTTAAACAGCAACATGAAAACCAGGGTTCCCTATGATCATTAAAGAGAGAGAGAGAGAGGGCTTTTTTTTTGTAAAAACAAACAGGTACTTACAGATCCCTTTTAGGCAAGCTGGAACAGTTCAGTAGTTAAAAGTGAAAGTTACATTCATATCTCTAGGAGACATGGCATCACACTTGGTGCTATAGCTTGTGTGAAGCTTCTCGAGTGTTAAAAATATATCTCAGTGTACTTGAAATCAAACAACAATGTATTTGACAGATTAGGAAAAATGTCTAACATCAGATTGGCTAACTCTACAACCATGAATTGTGTATAAATGCACGCCTTGTGCAAGTAAGACTGTAACTTTGGTATATATGTGAACGCGAGATCTTCCAATACCTCGGTCATGACTTTTCAGCATTGTGTACAATCTGTAATGCTTCCTGATCATGGAATATGACTCAGACATGCATTGCACTATATAGGAACCAATGGATGGCTTTAGATTGCTGCAGTCGGTTTGGTCCGTGCACCAAAGTAGAAGAAATCACAGCTTCTCAGTACATGCACCTGTAGCTCAATACTAGGGCTTTCAAAACAGTGGGGAGAGAGGATGGAGATTCTGGGTGCGGACAATAGTCTGTGCCACGGCCGAGCGCCACTGACAAACAACCAACTCACTATGCTTGGAATGCACAAGTCTCTCTACAACAATAGAAGGCATGGAGGCAAACAAAAGCGCACTGGTAAACAGGGAAGTGGGGTCACACACTAGGCATCATTGTGACCACTTTTTATCCGTCTTTGGCTCCAACGATGTCGTTGTCGTTGTTGTAGGGCTGTACGCTTAAGCTATATGTTAGAAGATATTCACTTTCCTTTCAGGCATTAGTCAGCATCCACCACATATCAGGACTGAGCACGTTGAAGAATGTTCTTCACAATGTTGTATGTCACAAAGTATTTCTACTTGAGTTTTCAGACCTAAATAATGGATCTTGCCATGATGATGCCATCTTAAACCTCTCCCATCTTCTTTCCTTTGCTGCTACACTTACCAACTAAATTAAAAATTGTCAGTGGCCTGGCAGCATATTTAACAAAGATGGTAAATCATGAACTTATAAACAAATCATCATTCTTTTTTTCATGTGAGAAAATAAAATGGAGTTTCACAAATGTCTGGAGGTAGAGACTAGCTATACGGTAAGTTTGTAACAGGTAAATGCACCACTGCCTAAGAGGGAAAGAGGGAGAGAGAGAGAGGTGAAAAAAGGAGGCATCAATAGAAAACGAAAGAAAAACTTTGTGGCTTGGAGTTTAACCTACTCTGGGACAGAGTTGTGAGATAAAATGAATGGTGGAATAAGTCCATGCTGATCACATGTTTACACAGTATAGACGAAGCACAGTGCAAAGCTTGTGTGCAGTCTCAGGGCATGTACACTGTATTGAATGACTGCTTGAATGCTCTGATGTACATGTTTTAGACTTGGTGACATATCTTCAAAGATTATGCTTCATTGTCACCCATTTGTCACCTTATTCATCACTAAACCTCACACATGCATTAATCTTGACATTTGACTTAAATCTACAAGTAACTATCTCACATACTATTCAACTGACCATTCAAGGCATGCACATGTCACAAGCATCTGATTATAATCAGTTTGTCAATCCATGCACTCCTTTTATTGCACTCAAGATTTCACTGATTAAAGAAATCATCCTGAAGAAGAGTTCTCCAAGAGAGAAGAACTCTGCCAAGCAGCATGTGACTAAAATGATACATCACCATTTCGTAGGCAGCACCTTCATAAACGTAGAGGTATAGGGACATCTACAAAATACATTTGGTGAAAATTTGATTATCCACTGTTGAGTTATTGGGAGATTGAAGTATTCTAATGTCCTTTATGATCCCATGACCTTTGATCTAACGACCCCAAATTCACCTGTTTCTTTCTTACTTTATTATGAAAATATCCTGCACACTCAGAAAATCTGATTATCCATTCTAGAGTTATGGGAAATTAACCTTATTTATTCTTTTTATAATCTTATTTTATGTTCTTTATGACCCTATGACCTTTGACCTTTGACCCCAAAGTCTAATAATTCTTTTCTTACCTTATTATGAATACATACTGCAAGTTTGGTAAAAATTTGTTCATTTTTCTCGTTTTCTTGTACGCAAAACAAACAAACAGACAGACAAACATATTGAACCGAAAACATAACCTCCGCCAAATGTAGGCTTCACCTACTGGCAGAGGTAATGAAGGTAAAACATTTCATTGATAGATTGAACAATTACCCAAGAAGAACATAGCAAACTTGGGGGTGGCCTGGGGGACCTCCAGGAGGGCATTTGATTTTGTCATTTGTATATGACACTGGCAATGATATCTGCCAAGTCTGTAGAAAATTTGACCATACATTTACAATGTACAAAGAGAAGATCAAATGTGAAAACTATGTCACCCAATATGCATGTCCCAATCCAAGGGGGCCACCCCTGGATCTGCCATATATAAACTTGAAAATAATTTCATTAATATACACTGTATTTAGACAGTGTATTTCTGGTTTTGAGCAGAAGATTTATTTTGAAGGTTTTCTAATTTGGGAGTTCTGGACCCTCCTGGAGGCCCTAAAGTGGGTGATGGTGCCCATTTGCACATCATCAAAATGACAAAACCAACACCGTACAGTCACTAATGTACTTACTCATAGCACGACCCCAAACTCTATCCCTTCTGGTTAAGAGAGGAAGTTTTTTAATGATTCTTTAATTTGGGGGTTATTTTGTCTAATTTGCCCTCCCCCTAACCCCACCCCCATGTCAGCACCCCTGGTCTACCATGAACAAACTTGAAAGTGCAGTCACCAATCTACTTACTCAATCACTTCTTTAAGATTTTTAAAGATTCCATTAATCTGGGACTTTTAGGCCCCATGCCCCAAACTAGGTAGATGGCTCACCATTGAACCTTCAGCTCAGGTAAGCTGATAACATCTTGGTGTACTATGGTATATCAGGAGACATTTCTAAGTAATGTTCCACTCTCCTTTTCTGTGTCATTCTATTAAATCAACATTCCATTATGTATGCTTGAGTTTTCTACAATGTTTCTGATACCATCACCTAAACCATTCAAAATGAATCATTTATCATAAATCATTTCTACAAAGTATATAATCTTGATTTCTGAAAATTTTGAGATGAGGACAGCAATATCATGAAGGGTATAAATCAAACCTGGAGAAAAAGAAGTAAATAGATAGATATATGTATGTAATGATGTTACCCCCCACCCCCAGTTCTCACATCCTTATAATGTAATATGCAATTATGTCTTTTTGATAACTGGGTCACAGAACAAATCAATTACAATGAGTGAGAGACGTAGGTATGGACTGCCTAACAACTTGAAGACAGAGAAGACAACTGTCCTAGGTCAGAATAATTTAAAACATGTCAGTTGGATTTTGCCTTCCAGAAAGGAAGTCTTTATCTACAGAAGATTCAGAAGTAGTTTTCATATAACTGTACTAAAATTGAAAAGTTATTCAACAATTATTAACATTTCTCATTACTAAGGCATACATTCTGAAACTTACAAAAGAAAACCATTACACTTTCTGCTATATACAAGTATGAAAACATGTCATATCTTATTGATTATAATTGCCCTTACAAATGGTGTCAGACTGATTCTGCTAATGGCCAGAATTTTTGGCATGGATATTTCTCTTTAGTTTTGCAAGGATCCTCATGATAAGGTACAGTATTCCATAGTCTTAAAATCTGTGGACCTCCTTAGCCTCCTATCTAGGTATAGTCAGGCAACCATGCTTGTTTGTAGCTAGTCTGAAAATAAAACAAAAAAAAAACCAAGAAAAGCAACAAGAACTTGGTCTTCATTATATGATGTTCCTACATACATTGTATGTACCACAGGTGGACAAGTTATCTAGAAACCACTACCAAACTTTTAGGGCTTCACTTTGTACAATTCATTTGTATGCTGGGTGCATTCACCTACACTGTAGCAGTCATGTTTTGCTCTGGGTGTTTGTTTTTTCAAACTTGCTTTTTGGCCCTATAATATCACTTTTAATGGCTTTCTTTTCACAAAAAAGAAAAAAGAAAAATGGATTGTTGGAAGTAATAACTGAAAGACATGCAGAGTTTACAAGTTTATGTGTTGCAGTTAGATGGTATACTGGATTTTTTAAAGTAACAATGAAATTTACGCCATAAATGCCCAACTACATGTATGAAGAAAAAAAGTCTAACAGTGCACCATACACCTTCTATTTTTGATATAACAAACCTTTTTCACATGCTTTAAATCTTTAATCTTTAAAGAATAAAAAAGAGAATGTCATTATTTCAAATTACTATCATGTTGTAAGTGGATACTGGTATCCGTACAAAAGCCTATTAGAAAAGAACAGTTAACAGAGTAAATAGTCAGTTATGTAATATGCCTACAATTCTACACATTTGCAAAAAATACTCTGAAGCAATTTGAGAAAAAGCCACACAAACTGATTTTTGTGGAACACAACATTTGTCTCTCTGTGCAGAATAAAAAAACAGTGTTTTATTGTCCCTCGAGTCTCCCTGCTTTGCTAACAATGACTGGAAACCACTGCCTGTGGCATATACACTTCATTTCAAAGGGGAGCCTTTTACCAAATGCACTGGATTGGACTTTAACAAATAAGGATCTTTTTCCCCTCCTGCTCTCTCCCTCTCTTTCTCTGTCTCTCTCTCTCATGCTTTCATTCTCTGTTTTGGCTGAGCCAGTGCATCCTCGGTGCTGGAGGTACCTCACACAGAGTTCAGGCAAAGGGGATATAGAAAGCACATCCCGCTCAGGCGGCACACATGTTAATAGATGCAGTTAATATGCACTGCAGTACAAACTTAAACATAGTGGCTCTGATGATTTGGAATTAACTTGTACATTAATAATGCTTCTTAAATATGCTGGAAATTAATCATTGCCCACCTCTTGATCACTCAGCTGTCTGACAAAATCTTGGCACTCATGTTTCAAAGGACAGCTGGATGGAATTTTAGTCTCTGCACTTGATATCATGAATTTCATCTCTTTGTAGCATTCTGGCATGACTAATACTCCAGCCTAACCTCCAGTTCTGTATCAACAGTGCATGTCTACACTTATGTTTGCATCAACTACAACTGTACAGTACTGTACGTCCATATTGTATTTCTTTACACATTTCTCTAGATTCAAGTGAAAATGCTGATGGTGAGTGGTGTTTCAGAGGTATAGTTGATACTTTACAAAATGCAAAGTACAAAATTTTGAAGACTGCAGTATGTGCACCATACTACCAAAACACTATGAACAAGAAGAGTGATTAATTCTCCTTCTGTCCCATCCAGAGGGCTACATATATATGTAAGTAAAATGCAATACACAAACACAACACACATAAACCACTTACAGACATACATTTTGGACTGATGACAACTAGAAAAAACAGAAAGAGCAATTTCTGAATGCATGATTACTAATGCCTTATTATTATCATAAAGTTCTGTTTGGTTTGACTAGACTTTCTAAAGATCAAGAAATTCAGAGACAATATGACACATCATGATTTGTTGGTGAAGGCAAAACATGAAAATGTCACATGCACACAGCACATACATGTAACAACTAATGGTTTGATTTCTTTCAAACTCTGAACATCAAAGTTTAACAGCATCAATATTACACTGCAGATCAAGTTTGGTCTATCAGATGCTGAGTTTTCATCTTTGATTCCCTACAAGAGTTGGTTTTGTCATCTTGAAGTACCAATTTACAGTGCACTCCCATTACAACGAACACGGTTATAACGAAATTTCATTATAACGAAGTAAAACTTCTGGTCCCGGAATTATTGCCATTAAAGTCTATGGTAAAAAATTTGCTTATAACGAACACGGTTATAGCAAAATTTTTGTTATAACGAAGTCTTTTCCGAGCACCACCTACAAAGAAAAACAGAAGAAATGAGCTCCGTTATAACGAAATGCGGATTGCTTTCGTAAATACATAGCGGAACAAGCATTTCTAGCGTCGCTGCATGGGCGAACGCTTCAATCACTGTGTATTCGCTCCGTGTCACGCAGAGTTTTCGAGGGAACTTGCGTTACTGTAATTCAATAATCTGAAATTTGAATAAGGTTCGTTTTTTTTTGTTCCGAAGGTTCTTATTACAAAAACACACAGATTCTGATATACCTAAATGTCCGTTAGTTCGGAAATGAAATAGGGTTTGTTATTACAAACGTTTTGGCATTATTCCAAAAGGTTCGTTACTAGTAAGGTTCGTTAATCCGACAATGAATTAGGGTTCTTATTACGACGGTTCGTTGATCCGAAAGTGATTGGAATTGGGCAAGTCCAAGATAAGGTCCCCTCAGAAGGCAAAATTTCATCTTTGCTCAATATTGACATATTTGGTATCATTTTGAAGCTTATGAGTTGAAGTTTTGATTTCCATGGAGGAAAAAATGATATTATGTAAATTTATGCAAATTTCAAGGGCTTCATTTGCATAAATGTAAAACACAGCGTTACGTATGGGACATTTATAACAATTCATATTTATTCAAAGGAAAGCAAATGATATTTGATTAATATGTGGACATAAGAAGTTCATCAAATAGTTTAACTTGGTATGAAAATTTAGGGATTATGCAAATGATTATGCAAATTAGCTCGTGTCCTATCATGAGATGTCCCATACATAACAAAATGATGTCATTTTTTTAGGTTTTTTTCTGAAATTGCTAAGGTTATTTGAATGCCCTTTAAGTTCTAATTTATTGTTTGGAGAAATTAAATACCATAGAAAAAAGAAAAAAAAAGTAAAAGAAATATTCTTTATTAGGCATTGAAATAATGTTACGTATGGGACAAATGCGTTACATATGGGACATCCTCATATATATTGCATGTGAATGCATGTAGCTAGCTGGGAAGGTCTCTCAGTACACAAATGGTCAATCATCCTGAAGAAAGCATCCCAACTTTGTAGCTACTTTTTGAGTTATAGACACTTGAAACAATACATGTACTTGACTGAACAATTTTCAGAAAGGGGGAGGGGAAGATGGCAAAATACACAATTAAAATCAGCATTAAAGGGATGGTATAGTTTTTGTAGAAATGGGGATTCAGTTTCCAACATTTTATGAGATGACTGGAAACCAATAACATGAATTACTAAAGAGCATACAATTCTAAGACTATAGGAATTCAAAGTTAATTTGATGGAGATCCAATTTGAAACGGTTGTGATAACAAAAAAAAGAAAGAAAATAAAGTAAAATGATTTTTTATTTATTGCAAGTGATACACAAATTGTCCTTCTTCAGTTTTTAATAGTAGCCACAACAAAAATCATGGGTATACATACTGAGGTGTGACTCAAATCAATGACCTGACTGCTAGACAGACATCATACATCTACTCGATTACTGGAATTCCACGCAGCAGGTATTGCTTATCTATTAAAATTAATATTTCTTGTGTCAAGTTCTTTTTTATTGAAACTAAATGGCAAACTGCCCTTCATCAATGGAAGTAAACACTTTAAACTATCAATTTTTTAGTAGTAACTATCCTGATAAAAATAGGGCATACATACTCAGGTTGGTCATAAGAAATATAGAATATGATTGTGATATGATTATGATGGTAAATATTTGGGGGATGTTGTTCCCTTGACAATCTGGATCAGTATTTGAGTAATTTCAACTGATTCCACCTCAATAATTATGCAAAAATTTGTTTGTGGGTATTATGCAAAATTATTTTACAAAATACCCATAAACATGGTTCTCCACACACTAAACGAATGGGGGACAAAGGGCATGCATACTCAGGTTGGTCATAAAAATATAAAAATATGATTGAATATGACTATGATGATGAATATTTGGGGAATATTGTTTCCTTGACAATCTGGATCAGTATTTGAGTAGTTTCAACTGATTTTACTTCAATAATTATGCAAAATACCCGTAAACATTGTTCTCCACACACTAAATGAATGGGGGACAAAGTGTCCCATACGTAACTGTCCCATATGTAACACGTCATGTCTGTCTTTAACCAGAGCCTGTAATTAGAGCTTTTTGCCTAATGACATGAAACTTACCTGTGATACTCTTGAGTGTTGTGACTTTCATCACAGTGAGTTACAAGTTGTAGAATGAAATACTTTCAGAGAGTTTTGAGGTTAAAAAATATGTTCAAAAAAACAAAATTTTTCTGGTCCCATACGTAACGGCACATATTTTCTCTTCTAGAACATAATTGTCAAGGTCATTTTTTCTCAATTTTATACATGATTATACTTCTCCTAGATATCAATCACCATGATAAAGTTCAATATGATCAAAGGCCATTAACACTATTTTTCAGGTCATAAAAGTCTCTGAATGTCCCATACGTAACGCGCGTGTTATCTTGGACTTGCCCAATTCCAAACGTTCGTTAATCGGAACATTAAAAAAAAAAGTTTGGTTTTAAAATCCAAAAGTGAAAAAGGTGACTCCACTTACAAAACTTAGGAATTGCAAACCATATAATCGTCTTTAAATGATAACCGAACCTTCGAAATACATGTAACTAACCTCTCTCATTTTTGTGATTAACAAACCTTCTTCGGAATAACGAACCTTTGGAATAGTGAACCTTTCTCATTTTATGATTTACAAACCTTGGGAATGACGAACCTCATTTCATTTTCCGATCAACGAACCTTCGGAAAACGAACAATATATCAATATCTACATTATGAGCTTTCGGACTAACGAATCTTCGGAAGAGCGAAGCTTCAAATGAACAAACCTTTGGAATCCCGAGAATGGCGAAACTTCAGAATAAGGAGCCTTCGGAGTAACGAACTTTTGTAAGAAACGAACCTTTGGTATAGAGAATTGTAACCGAATCCTTAACCGTCCAATTTCCTATAAATGTGTGACAATACAAACAACTTTATGCTCTCTTTTAAATGTAAAATTAAATGAAATTAAAAAGGTAACATCCCATTTCACATAGCTTTTCAGTGCATGATGAGTATTCAACAAACAGTATGCATGGTTTCCTTGTTTTTGTTATAGGCCATATTGTATTTGTTCGGTTATAACGAAATTTTGTTATAATGAAAGAAACTGCCGGTCCCGAGCATTTCGTTATAATGAGAGTGCACTGTATATAGTGGCCTAGGTAAGATTAAACAATTATCCCATTTCTCCTGAGAATGCTACAAAATCACCAAAAGCCAACACAAAAAAGCTGCCTCCAAATGTCAAGGAAAGAGATGAATCTGAAAGAGAACAACCAATTCTCAAGTATTCTTCACATACACTCATACAACTGTATGTCATGATTTCCCAAGGAAACGTGATGAGCATCAAATAGATATCTTCAGAAGCAGCCTTAAAGGACAAGTTCACTTTCATAAGGATTGAGAGAATGCAGCAATACCTGTATTAGTAGAACACATCAGTGAAAGTTTGAGGAAAATTTGAGGACAATCGATGCAAAAGTTACGTACATTTTTAAATTTTTTGTGTTGGAACCACTGGATGAGGAGACTACTACAGCTTGTGATGCCATATGTGTACAACAGTAAAAGGAAAATGTAAAGAAAATTCAACGTATTTTCACTTTTTTCACATAATAAAAGAGCACTTGACTTGCCTCTTTCTAAAGGCAGGGGGAATAATATTACCCATAACATATGTCTGTAACGAGTCAAGGGAATGTGTACTTTTTTCAAAAGATGAAATTTTGTGAAATTCTCTTTATATACTCCTTATATTGTTGTACGCACGTGACATCTAAGTTATTCATACACTGCAGTAGTCTTCTCATCCAGCGGTTACTGCACAAAAACTTCAAAAATTGATAACTTTTGATTGGACTGTCCGATTTTCCTCAAACTTTCAATGATGTGTTCTACTAATATTGCTACATTTTCTCAATCCTTATGTTTATGAAGGTGAACTTGTCCTTTAATGTGTAGCAAGATGGTCTCTGTTCAACCTCTAAGAGCCATTACAGCTTTTCTTTTCTTTTTTCAACAGAATGGTCTGTTGTTTTTGCCCACATATCTGACTCCTCATGAATTCATGTTTCCTGGACTATACAGAATCCCATTCCTATTGCTTGATTTCCATTCTCAGACATAAATGACGACTTAGTACTAGATTGTTGTAACAAAGCAAAATTTATCTTACAAAGCTGTCATATGTTGAGAACCAATCCTATATGTTATATAACACATTTTCTTGATATCTTAGTAATTGAATGCACGTTGCCAAGATGCTTCTTTTAAGTGTTTCCTACACTTAGGAAAGGAACCTCTACAGCTGAATGTCTGCCTTGCAAAGTGTGCTCAATAAATAGATAAAATTTTATATTGTGTTAGCACTGAAAGGAGCCAAACTCCTCTACTCCAGCAGGCTTTTAATTCTTCAAAGAGTTGGATAAAAGGTGGTGGCCTAAAAGATTTATAGACAACCAAATTTCAGCACATCCTTTGGGTGTTACACAATCTGACTTGCCTGACCAAGCAAATCTGGCAGCAAGACAAATGACTTACAATGGTAACATCAAAGTATCATTAAGGGACATTGAACACTGACACTGGGCCTACCATGCAAATGGGCATGTGTTTGCAATGCTCCTTATATTGTAGGTAGAACTGCTTACCCTTGTAGAACAAATACTGCACATATGACATCATACAATGCATCACAATTATTAATGGATTTCAGAGACGTAATTCCGGACCAAATATGTAACTGAGTGAATTTTCCTCACCTATAGAAAATGCTACACTGGTAACTAGAACAATGTCTGTATAGCTGCATACCTCTGTTGCTTGTCTATGGTTACTACTGAAAACCTGATTACATATCTTTGTCAAACAAAGTCTTCGATTTTACTGCTTTCTTGACACTGAAGGAATGTCTGAATGTCATTTGAATATTTTCATATTTCATGAAAACTTATAACTTTCCATCTTACACAGATCACTGTCATTTGCCAAATATTTTCCTATTCCATGAAAACTAATAACTTTCCATCTTACACAAATATCTTTTTCTCTGTTGACCACACACACACACACACACACACACACACACAACAAAATCCACAGTAGATTTTAACCTGACACTGATGATCATGGTCAGTATTGTTCCTTGCAATCACAAGAAAAAATGGCCTTTGCTCTCAAAAAAATCTGAACGATGGAATGTCACAATGCAAGCCCTAAAATAAGATGAAAATTCGATCAATGCTACACCTTGTATCAATTCTTAGCTGAACTTCTTGGTATCAGTAGCAAACACAATATAAGCTCATACTGCACACTAATCTTTACATTAAAATGGTCATAACTTTAACAATTACTAAGATATAATCTTTTTTTAGTACTTAGAGAGATTATACACCTTTAAGTAAACATGCAAACAAGACTAAAGTTTTTGCAAGAGAACAATATGTGCAGAAAAAGTGGAGTATGTACACAAATGATGCAAAGTACAATGAAAGTATGAAGTGGTGGTGTTGTATTGGGTAATTAGAAGGGGAGCACTTCAGAACAAGTAATGATTACAAGACCCATGTTGCATACAAATGTAAAATTGTATAAAAGTCGGCAATGAGAATAATCTTAAACAGTAAGGTACGATGTGCACTAAAGATCGAACACAATTTCAATATATGAATGTTTCAAAAATCATCTTCTATTGAACAGAACATGAGTGTACATTTTTTTTTGACACAACCTAATGCTGTCTTGGAATCCCCAGTTTGTACCTAGACTACAACATCTTTTCCACAACTGACATATACACTGTATATGTATACTTATACAGCATATATTATCGTTTGTAATTTTCCACCTTGTGGCAATGTTCTTATGGTAAAGAACAGAAGTAAGTAACAAACCCTATTGCATTTAATTCACTTTATTGATAATCATAAAGTCAGAAATCTGTACAGTGTAAAATGTGGCATGGAGTTCACAAAGAAAGCCAAAGGCATGAGTCGAATGTGATCCCCTTTGTAGAGTTAATAGCAAATTTAGCATTGATATCCCCTCAGGGAGTCAACAAGGACCCACAATTTACCCCTCTGTCTTTTTACAGTTTTCTTGGACTAGACAGACATATTTTATTTGGGATCTTTATATCAATGTGTTCCAGTTCATACTAAGCATGATCATTTAGTTTGGGAAAAGATCTAAAAACATTTTCAACAGACTTTTAATTGGTCTGTGCTACAGATCATAGTTTTGTTTTACTCAAGATAAAATGATTAATTTGTGGACATGTCACTCATCTACAGATAAGATGATGAAGTGGAAATGTGTGTGCTAAACTGCACATAGCACTTACAAGCATACTGCTTGAGGTATAAATGCCTTATCAATACATAACATGGAAAATGTTGGACAAACCTTATAACTGCAAAAGAAAAAGAGCATTCTCAAATCAGATGCAACATCACCAAAATAAAACCAACAATGAATATGGAACCGAGATAACTCAGGTCAAAATTCCATTAGAACTATTTAAAAGATCATCATAGATTACTGATGGTTCCTAATGCTTTCTGTTAGAGTTTGATGAACCAACGGCAGTCCTTAATGACATTATAATCATCCAATAGACACCATTTCAAATTATTTAATTGAAATCTATTGGAACAACAGAATTCAGCAGGACCAACAGAAAAAAATCAGAACAGACCCTATCAAAACCTATTGGACTATCAAAAACCAACAGGACCAATAAACACCATTAGAACAATCAACATATCATTATACTCTATTAAAACCTATTAGGCCACTAGAAACTTACAGGACCAATAGTAGATACTCCACCAAAATGTATTAGAACATTATGAACCATTATACAGGACCAACAAAAATTGGAAGTGTGCAGTTCATTAGAAACTAATTTGCATGTACAATACATGAAAAATTGGACTGAATCTAAAGTTGTTGTTTTTTTACACATTTTGCAGCAACAAATGGATGTTAGGAATCATTTAAATATAGATATACAATTTCATATTTATGTCAAAATTTAATGAAGAAAGTAGGTATGCAGTGAGTACATGGTGATACAGTAGAATGTATGGATACTGAAAAGTAAATAAATGAAACTAAAGAACTGGGCAAGTCTTTCAATGTGTTTGCAACATTTTTTTTTTTTTTTGTTCCATGTTGTGTTGACAACTTACTAAGTTGTCAGTATGTGTACTATATCCCATATTGAAATTTAACATTTATTAACTTGGATTTTTCTGTGGGTTTCTGTGATCCACTGCACAAATTTCTATGAGCACATATTCCATTAGGCTGGACCATTAGAACCATCACTGGTTTCATTATTCAACTGGGAAAGTGAAATGATGGACCATTAAAAAATCTCTATCAAACACTCAGAGACCCATGAAAATTTTGATGGATCAACAGGATTTATCTGTGGGTTCTACTGGTCTACTAGTAATTACAAATTCTTCTCTATGCCATAGGTCCACTGGGATTTCCCTGTGGTTTTCTAACATAAACTTCCCAGTTTTTTCTGTTGGTACAACTGAGATTTTTTAATGGTCCATCCTATCACTTTCCATATAAAGCCATTAAAGCATAAGTTGATGGTTCTAATATTATGGCCTACCAGCCTTGCAACGGAATCTAAGCCTGGAAAGTAAGTCCTTTAACAATACACCTTGACAAATCATCCCAAAGTATGACACATACAAATCCATCATCATCCTGGTTGGAAATAGATGCCTCTGTTTCTTCAAGTGTGAAACTGCCAATGTCTTGAGGTAATCGATATGAGGACACTAACACCCCCACCTCTCACCCCACTCTTAAAGCTCACTATTGGGGCAGTACGGTCATCACATCGCTACGTCCGAAGCCGCCGCCACCACCAGCAACTCGCGATCACGCCAGCCACCCCATGTAGCATCAATAACAATAACATAGTGCAGATTTTGAACTTGTACACAGAAGTATTTGTTTTGTTTTTGTTCTTCTCTCGCTTACATCATTCAACATAAGTTAGAGGATCCTTTCTCTATCGCTAAATAAGTAACTACCTTGATATGATCAGTGTCGATCCGATCCGCTGCATTAAAATAGATACCGGTATAATGATACGGATCTGAAAAACAACTTTATAGGAACAGTAACAGAACTTACCCGACACAGGACTTTGCCTCGTCAGAACGCACCACCTTGATTTCCACTGGAAGAGAAAAAGATGTTTTACGGTTAGATCCATTCTTAAACATCACTGATAACGAATTTTTGAAGAAATTTCAGCAACCTACCTTTCTTCCTTGCCGTATTTTCACGGAGCACTCCAGAAGGGTGCTCCGCGTGTCGGCCATTTTACTATTTGCACTAACCATAACTCGCTCAACCGTGGCCCTAAATCGTACCACAATAGCGAGCACTCGCTCCGGGTTTTCAGCGCCGACGAAAACAACTCGAAAAGCTCTTTTGTTGGGTTGGAGTAAACAAGTTGGTGGTTCAGTTGAGTCACGATATTATTCATTAATTTCTCACGATCCCGTCCGACCTTGATAGTTGATCGGACGAGGCTGAGGAGCGCCGCACATTTCATTAGGTACACTGCGCGGCAGTTTGTGATCAAAATCATGCGTCTTATTGTATTTTCCCTAAAAGTTAATCTACCGAGGTAATAAAAGTAGGGCCTAGAGCACCTTTTCTTACCAATGTGTTATAAACCTACCACTGTAGTCTGTTCTGTTCTTCTTCTTTTTTTTTCATTTTGGATTTTTTAAACAATCATTATTTGTTTTGTGTGTCTACTAACACGTATTTGTTCGTTTTTGCATTGTTTTGTTTTGTTTTGTTTTGTTCTCAGTCTTACAGGCTCACTTTGGTCATTGGTCCTGTTGAGTATCTTGCGGGCGTCTTAATTGTTATATGTTCCACGATGACTTGTGCGAGAAGACGGAGAGATGCATGGGGGGGGGGGGGGAGGGTAGTACATCTTTCTTTCTTTTTTTTTTAATTTATCTCTCTTCATGATAGACCTAAATCTTTAAGAAAAAAAAATCCCTGATGAAAACGATTTCGACAAAGCTACATAAGCCGGCTGATTGTCTTGGAAGTTGTGTGTTGCTTGTTTTAGTCTTTCTCTTTCTTGTCCTTCTGACGGAGTTTTTACCTTTGTCAAACGAAGATCAATTAAGCTTTCATTGGTATGATCCCAGTGCTGGGCTCATTTGTAAGAGTTATCAACCTGTGCAGTTTACTCATCCACATGAAAAAAACAAAAAAACAAGAAACAAAAAAAACTCAACATTTCACGAACTCATAAAGATTATTGCGAATTAGGCATTATCATCCTACGCCTCTATGAACTGCGTTGTCTGCTCTGAAACCCTTACAAAGACACTCACAAACACACAAAAATCACAACAGACTTATTTCGTTCATTCCCTTTCTCGAATTGTTATGATTTGTGGTCTCTATTTTTTGTTGGAACATTTTCCTCCTCTTTTTCTGTGGTGTTTTTAATTTGTATACGTAATTTTCCATTTATCCGTGGGGCGTTGACGTGTACCCTAGATAAGGATAAGACCACTACCAGCATTGGAAATAATTTGTTGTTAATCGTGCTTTATTTGTTGATTTAGAATTGATTTATCACTGTTCTTGTGTGTTTATTTCACACACACACACACACATACACACACGCACACACAAATAATTGTTCAAAGTTTCACATTTATTCCTTGTAAAGATCACATGGCGGCACTGGTTGTCAATACGAACATATGAACTCAAATGAGGTACGGTATAAAATACCAATCTCTCACTAAATAAAAGGTTCGAGTCCGTATCAATGCCTCTAAAAGCATTTAACAAAAGGTTAAGGAGCACGTTGTGCGCGGCGGCTGGTTGCCGTTTTCCCACGAGGGCGCCAAACTATGTACGTAGAACAGGTATCTTTGCGTGAACTCGGGCGTCAATTAAGTCAAATCTGTCCATAGGCCAAGACCCGAAAAATGGGTTTTTGGTACCACCTGAGGTGGCAAGTTCTAGTTGTGCATTTTGAAATGGCATATATCTAAGGATTATGTTTTGCTATGATAGCATTTCCAGAGTAGTAGCTTAGGCATAGATTTCAGCCATTAACCCGATCAATACCAAATAGTTTTTGACACTCTGTGACCAAAGACAGGCAGAGTGTGACCTTTGATAATTTCAAGGTTTTTCAACCAATTCCTCTGAAATTTGGCACATATATTCATCATATGATGCTCTAAAAAATGACACCATCAAAATTTCACCAAAACGCCGGATGGAGGTGCACTCAGTCAAGATACGCTAAAAACAAAGAAAACATTTCAAAATAATATTCAACTACTTTGTTCTAAATCATGAATTGGGCATGTGAGGTAAAACAATATCTAATTGTGCTGTTATTTCAAATCAATAACTACAAAAGAACATATTTTGAGCCTTATTTTGACAAATTTAGAGCATTTAAAGGGCCAAATCTTGCAAGAAAGTGGTGTTTACCATATAAGAAATAAAGACAAAATTAAAGAGGGCGCTATAATCGTTTTAATGATTAATGAATATTTCCTTAAAATAACCTTTGTTGTGGTTCTGATGTATGTATTGCTTTGAAGCAGATAAGCAGGAGCTATCACAATTGTTATGGAGACGCTGCTATAAAATAGTATTATTTAGGACAAATATTACCTCGGAAAATGTAAAACCAAATGCACAGAAAAACAAAACTTATCTAATCATAATTATTTCATGCGACGAAATTATATCGAGCCATGCTAGAGACTTTTCCAAATCATACATCATTGGGAAAGCACTATAAATTATTCACAACTTGATTTTGAATGCTGGTTGCAGTGATAACCAGAATGGGTCAACACAAATAAATCAAATTTTGTTTTCAATTTGGAGATCATGGGATAAGAACCTCAGCAACGAATGCATTATAGTATGTCAACGTACTTTAAAGGACAAGTTCACCTTCATAGAAATGTGGGTTGAGTGAATGTAGCAATATTAGTAGAACACATCAGTGAGAGTTTGAGCAAAATCGGACAATCCGTTAAAAAGTTATGAATATTTGAAGTTTCTGCTCAGTCAAGGCTGGATGAAAAGACTACTATAGCTTGTGATGTCACATGAGTACAACGATATTTATAAAGAAAGAGTAAAGAAAATTCAACATATTTCCATTTTTCTCGTATAACAAAAGAACACTCGACTTCTCTCTTTCAGAAGGCAGGGGGAATAATTTCAAAAATTCAAAAAGTAAAGTTTTGTGAAATTATCTTTTTATTTTCCTTTTAAAAGTAGTTGTACGCATGTGACATCATACACTGTAGTAGTCTTCTCTTCCAGCAGTGACTGCGCAGATACTTAAAATATTCTCAACTTTTGCACGGATTGTCAAATTTTCCTCAAACTTTCACTGATGTGTTCTACTAATATTGCTGCATTCTCTCAATCCTTATGTATATTAAAGGTGGACTTGTCCTTTAAGTGACATAATCCGACCCTAATAGCGGCATTCACATATAAATATAAATCTTAGCACTCAAATCCATACGACATGCTGGCCCAGATATTTCGAATAAACTTCCACTTGAATTACGTAACACCAAGTCTATTTATTCATTTAAAAAGCAGTAAAAGAAAATGATGATCTCACAGCACCAGTGATACGTTATGTAGAAACCCTTATTAAACAACTCATTCTTTATTCATTGTTGTATCTATCATGTTTATTCTGAGTCTTTACGGATGCACCAGCATTATACTGTGCTCCTCTGATCTTAGTGGGATTCATTTCTTCTCTGTTGTTCAGTGTTCATTTTATATTGGGCAAATCATGATTCTCTATAACGTCATGCCCTGAAAGGGCACACAGAATATTATGCTTCGTAGAGCACTGTTTTTGTTTTCTTTCTCTTCTCTCTCTCTCTCTCTCTCTCTCTCTCTCCCATTCAATGTGACTTTAATGTAATTTTTACATGACAACATATTTAAGCAACACTTATGTGAATACATCACTGTAACTTTAAGTATAAGCAATCGTGCTGTATGCAAACTAGAAATATCCATTGCCGCGCAATGTGATTGTATCCCCCGGCACTATATATAAGCAGCAACTTTTGCTTCATCTTCACGTTTGAGCGAGGGACAAAGATCCCCTCCCCTTCTTCAAACATAAAGGTGAATATTGTGAAGACTAGGTGCAGCTTCACAAGCCTTTTCTTTTTAAAGCAGATCTATTTTTTTAAGTCACTATGTTCATTTACAATATTATCTATTATAATTCATTGTAGTGTACCGGTATCATTGTATTTGCATTATCTTTCGTTGTTGGATGGAAATAAAAGGACATTGGCGTGGCATTCGCGTTTTCACCGGAAAATGACGAATAATTGAAAAAAATATCAAAATACGGCAAAATGCACGAGGAATTGCTTGTTTTTTTGTTTTTAGATAAAGGGATATACTAAGCGCACCGCGTTTACAACAGAACACCCATGGACATCACTGACCTACGTAGGTCAGTGGTGGACGTACAGAAGACAGGGCTCTTCTGTATAGCGATTAGTCTCAATTCAGAAGTATAGGGATATGAAAACGAGACCAAATTGGTTAAAAGTACATTTTTTTTAATGACTAAGCTACTCATTTGGAAATGCTATCATAGCTTGATAAGCATATCTATGCCCGACAAACAAACTAACACCAAATAGGTTTTGCCACCTCAGGTGGTACCAATATCTAGCCTGGCCCATGGACTAAAAGTGAAGATGCAATTATCTATATAAACACACTGTGTGTAAAAAAACGCTGTTGGGTTTTTTTTTTCCCCAAAAAAAACCTGATGTTCAAGTTGAACTGGTGGGAATGCCACCAGTGTGTGTGTGTGTGTGAGTGTATGTTCTACCTTCCTATACACCCAACTAATGCTTCCCTGGCAGTATACAAGCACTGCATTACTTTGAGTGAGTGAGAATGTGAGCGGGTTCACTGGACATGGGGTGGGGGGGGGGGGGGGGGGTGGGGAGGGTGCCTTGTTCCCTTCTGTTTGAAGTGTTTGCCCTTTCTTTGTCCTTTTTTAAAAATGAATTATACAAAATTCTGTCTTTTTCATTCGTAATATCGACCGTGTGGAATTTATGTTGTCATAATGAAATTTGTATTATTTTGCAATTAACTAATTTGTATATCATAGTATATATTAAAGAAAGAAAAATAAAAAACAACTGACAAAAACAAAAAAGTGTGTGTGTGTTACCTTCTTAAAATATGAAAATCGATTGATTGCCTCTGACTTACAGCAATTAACAAACGTTGCAAAACATCTGGACATCGGATCATCAAATCCCATCATAATCTATAATGGTGCCAATTATCATTATTGATATTGTTCGTACCATCTATACCACTCCGAAAACTTGCACAAACGTTTGATATAGTTGCCGAGAATTTAAAAACAAACAAACAGACAAACAGACAAACAAACAAACAAACAAGCATGAATTCAACCATTGCTGTACGACTGTGGTATATAATGTCTAACATTTACGACATCTTTATACATGTAGGCCCTACATGTGTAAATCTGAATCTAATTAAGAAAATTCAGGATTTTTCTTGGTCGGGAACTACTTTACATGTATAATGTGTGAATGCTTGTATAATAGTCACGTCTCAATTTTCTACTTTATACTGCAAGTGAATGGCGAGAAGTTATGTGAAAATGCCGAGGTTGTTCACAAGGGTTGATCTTGTCTCCTCAAGTCTCCGACTAATGGTTTCGCAACTGGAGGAGAATAGTTAACCCTTTCCCTGTTGGAACCTGGTGACCTGTGTATCAAGTCTATGGGGATTTCAGAATTCAGTATGACATGGGATAAATTGCTTGTAAATCACCTTTGCAACCAGAATGTGCAAGACAACACACAAACAGCCAACACATGCTGTTATCACACTTAAGGCTTCTTTGATAGGAAGTAACGCGCATCGTTGAGGGGAACCGAGTAGGCCCTAGTGCTATAATAATATATCATTTTCACAACCACGTGAAGATTAGAAAGTCCCGTTCAAGTATTATTTTGCTTCCTGAGTATTATTCAAATGAATGTAAATTTCACTTATTACTATGTATATTCTGTTAAAAAAAAAGGAAAATAAAGTTTGAATTGAATTGAAGGATTATGTAGAATAGTGTGGTATTTTATATGTTTACGAAATATACAGGACGTTCTAACGTTGATCTTTCACTTGTTGACCCTGTGTAGCAAGGTTTGATTATTGTATAACATTTCATAGGTCAAAGCACCTGTGTAATGATGATGGCAGGTTATTGATGATTGCAAGATGATGATAGAAGATGTCAGTGAGAGAACAGTAAGGTTAGAGCCTACAAAATGATAAATAAAAACGGAAGAATTTAAACAATAAGATTAATTTTAGTTGTATACATCATGATCAATTAACCTGAAATGGTATGACAGTGTTATGGGTGATGTAGGAGTAGAAGATGACAATGGTGAGACACCATTACACTGTAGAGTGAGAACTTAGAGTAAATACTAGTAAAAACAGAATTTATAGGCCTACTTTTAACTGAATTCGATTATACATGTATTTGTCCAACATGATGAAGTCACTTGAAATGTTCGATGATGATGACGACAGAAAATTACAATGAGATAATGAAGAGAAGAGTGAGAACTTGAATAAACAACAGGACTTTATTTTATACCCTGAAGTTTGATGATGACTATTTATTCATTATTGAATTCTTCATTCGTAATGATGCATATTGTGTTGTCTTGCAGAGTACCTATTTAATTAACCCAACAAAAGATATAAAAAGGGTGTGTAAAGCATGGAAATCTTGGTTACAGTTCGTTATTCCGAAGGTTCGTTAATTCGAAAAAGGAAAACCTATAAGGTTCGTAGGCCTATATAATTTCGAAGGTTCGTTAGTACACATCTTCTTTTCGTTGTCGGATTTAACGAACCCTTGGAATAATGAACATTATTTTGTTTTCTAATAAACAAACCTTCGGAATAACAATCGAACCTTATTCACTTTCATCTAATCACATAAGTACGTTGTTTTTTATGGTGTACAAGGGACATTTTCATTGTCCTTGACATGTTACGTGCGTCAAACGAATGTAACCCTTAAAGTAGTAAAAACAAAACAAACAAACAAACAAAACACACACACACAAAGGAAAGACATATGCACATGAGAGAAAGCTTTTGTATGTGATTGCTTGATTAAATTACATGACATGTTACTTACGCGATAAGATATGCCAGGTTATATAAATGTCAAGGTGAAAATTTCAGGGGTAAAAATGTCAGGTAAAAGGTGTCAAGGGTAGGCCTAAATATGTCAAGGGTGAAAATTTCAGAGGTAAAAATGTTAACGGTAAACATGGCAGGCATAAAACTGTCGGGGATGTTAAGAGTAAAAAATGGGGTAAAAAATTAATATAGGTGGGCGAAAAAACCCCACACAAACAAACGTCAAGGGTAACTTCCAGAGGGAATTGTCAGGGGTAAAATGTTCAGAGGTAAACATGCCACGGGGAAAATATCAAGGGTAGAATGTCTAGGCGGGAATGTCAGGGGAAAGTGTCACAGGTAAAAAGAAGAGCGGTATGGAAAAACAATTGTCAAGAAATATGCAGACTAGAAATTACATCATGAGTCTTGCATGCAAGATGCCAACAACATCTATAACGTTAACACAGCGGGAAATATCTGAAAACATTTTGTCCTTGATTCTTTTTCATAATTATGATCGAATGTAATTGTATAATAATCTGCAATACTTGTTTATACATGTATACCTTTCCATTCAACTCCTGATTTTTGTAAATCTTACAGCCTAAAACGCAAGTTCATACCCTTTGCCATTCTTAAGTCAGAGTTTTCATAAATTTTGAAAATTGCGAAAGACGGTGAACCGAATTCTGTCTCAGTGTCAGGTCTTCGGCTAGTTTCCAAATGAATATTTGAAAACATACTGGTATCAACGAATACGAAGTTCAACTGAGAGAAAGGGGTGTGCCCGATGTTGTAAACTTCTCAAGAAGCCAAACAACTAATAATGCTTAATCTAATCAATCACAAAATATGATGTTTGACACAGATTTGTCCTTAAAAGTGTAAACATCCCTTCCGTCGGGTCATAATTTTTATGATTTATATTCTAAGGCCAGCATAGTTTCGAAATAAACTTTTCGACATTATGTTTCTATACAGGTGTTACTCTGTATCCCGTTGGTGGTATTCGTTATTCCGAAGGTTCGTTACTCCGAAAATAATACAAGGTTGATTATTCCGAAGATTGGTCATTCCAAAACAAATTAACTCCCGATAGCTAGATGTTCGCTAATCCGAAAATAAAATAAGGTTCGCTATTCCCAAGGTTCCTTAGTCTGAAAATGAAATAAGGTTCTTTTTTCCAAAGGTTCGTTGATCCGAGAATCCAAAGACGGTATGTACAAAGAACCTTCGGAATAGCGAACTCTCTCTCTCCCTCTCCCTCTCTCTCTCTCTCTCTTTTCATTCTGGATATTCGCCAGTATAGGCCTACATCATTATTTTGGTTGAATGCGTCACCAAGTTCATCGAAGCTTATTATACTCAAATACATTATGTACGGATAGTATGGTTTGTGTACATGATGATCATAAGCCGTAACTATACAAAGCCCAGTCGCTGTAGGTAGGTCGCACAGCATACTAACAGCGTCTGGTCGGGCTACATAAGCCGTAGAGCATCTATGCGTGTGTGTGTGTGGGTGGGGGGGGGGGGGGGGGGGGAGGGGGTCAAACGTCAGTGGGTATCCCCCTTAAGATGGGAAGGAGTATGGGTGTTGCTGTGATTTAACTTTACTATCAATTTTTCGATACTTAAAAAGTATTTCAAATAGCCCAAGATATATGCTACCCCCTTAACCCCCCTCCCCCCGTTCCGCGGCCCGCTGTTATAGCAAGGAAGTTATGGGTACAATTTTGCTGTTTTGTTCCCATGTTGTTGCAGTTTAACGTTTAATCTGTTGCTTCATTTCACACTGCTATAGTTTAAACAGTCCTAATTATGAGGAAGGGTTTGATAACAAATATTTTGGATAAAAAATTAATCCTCTAGTGATAGGTTGAAAGAGCTTCACGTGATTACAGGTATTTTCAGCTATAAAGTATGTCAGAACGTTGGCATGTTTGACGTACACTCCATGCAATACGATTTGCAAAACGATGTCACAAAGCAATTCTAAAACTGTGCGCAGCTCTGTACCGTTACTCTGTGAAATGTAACAATTGTGACGTCACAAAGCAATTCTGACATCGCGCACTAAGTCGTACCGTACATTTCTCTAAACGTAAAGCAATTGTGACATCACAAAGCCATTCTGACAATGCGCACTTCTTCGTACCGTCACTGTGAAATGTAACACGACACGCACACACACGAATGTTGGTTCACTGTACAGTGGTAGGGGAGTGTATTAGCATAAATGTATCAATTTGAAATGTATCAATTTTAGATGTAGGCATTCTTGCAGCTTGTGTTTGAAATTTGCAGTACACTATATACACTATATTCATAATCAGAGAGAGTGTGTGAAGCTATAAATAAAAAGTGCGATGACTGCGTGGGAAAAAATTGTTGGGATGTTTATATTGACAAGAGGGGGAAAAGACCTACTGCAATGTTATTAGAATTGTTGTTACTGAGTAAGTTTGTTAGGATATACAGATGCATAATGGTTATACAACTTGCACATTGCTAGATATACGATTGTTAGAGAATATGTGATATGAGAATAATTTCTCAACAAATATTTTCTGTTTAGATGAGAAATTAAGGTAAAAAATGTAAACACAAGAAATACATGTATGTGTTTTGTAATACTGTATAGATTCTACATATAGTCTTATATGTAAATTGTTATCTTTTTGTAGATAAAAGGACTTTGGTTACTCACTCAGCTGGTTGGAGAACCAGTGCAATGAGGAGACAGTTGGTTGAGTCAGGATGGCTCGATGTTCATATGTATATAGAAATTACTTTCTTGACAGAATACAATTAACGCTTTTGTCTTTTGCAGAATGAATATGACAGAATGCAGAATAATAAGGCATGTTAAATTGTAAAATGTTGTATTGATCGTACTCAGAAATTCATAATTCAAAGGAAGCAATATTGATTGTTGATGCATTGAATATCTCACGGACGAAGAAAAGATAAGTTCTATATTGTTTTATTGAAATGGTATGGACAAATCAATCAATACTGTTCTATTAGCATATTCTCACGCTGTTTCTTTGCCCCGTTTCTGGTTTCTTTAAATCTCACAGGGGTCTTTCAGTGGTCGTCATGTTTAATTCAGTGCACATAGATCGTCTTTACCAGTCATTATCACAGTTCATCTTTTTTGTGGTCAACATGTTTACCACAGTGTCTAAGCGGTCCACATCTTTATTGCAGTCTTCGACACAGACTTTATCACCGCGTTTAGCGGTTCACGTGTTTGGCAGTCGTCAACACAGTCTTTATCGCAATCTTTGTGTTACAAGTGTTGATCCAGATTTTGTTGTTATGAAATTGTAAATAAATTCAGCTTATTCAGTTATATCCTACATGAGAGTGAAAGTGTAATGGTTTTAACATCCCACGTGAAAGCCGGACTACAACACTGACATCGTGCGCTGTTTCTAGGGTCAGTGTAGTGTGGGTCCCTTCACAACATCACATCCACCACACGATCTCTCGCCTCACATTTTTTTCCCATTCCCCTTCTTTTGTTTAAATCTTTGATCAAAAATATAAAAATACACTTTGCCTAATTTCAAATTTCTTATTTAAACTATAGGCCTCGATGCCTCAAAAAACAAACAAACAAACAATGTAATTCTTTTGGAGTTACCTCTGCTCATAGTTCTAACCAGAAACTCTCAAGGCATAAGTATATTTGTACACTATATTGCCTGCAAGAATTTCCGCTAGACACACACAGCAAGCTTGATAAATACTATGATGGATGGTACTGACATTCATATTACAAACACGAGATATTTATTTATACATGTACTGGAAACACTTTCTACATATTTGTGAAATATACGCATGCATGTAAGCAATTCTGATCACTTCAGAATGAAAAAGTCAAAAAGATATCATAAAAAGATTCGGTTTGACTTATTCCAACTCATAAATAATTATTGCAAACCACTCTGTTCCGATTCATGAAGAACAAATTACACTGCCAATATACTTCTCACAAGCTACAACCTGTATAATTACAACAAGGCCCGACATTATCATTTGTTTTTGGTGGCCCTTGCGTGCCACAAAAGTCCTCAAATTTCATTCTTATAGGCCCGACAATGAAATTTGGTGGCCTTCCAAAAATAACATCATGTAATAAAACAACAAAACGATATAAAACAATTACGGTCATGAAATATTGGCATGTATTTCAAAAAGCTTCACATACCACGTTATCTAAACTTAAGAAATATGGAAGCAAATCATTAAAAAAAAAAATATTTTGATAAACATACACCATGACAATTATTTGAAAATTGGCAGGTATGATGAAAGGCTTCAAATACCAATGGCTGTGACTACGTTCTCCACACGGAACATTTTCCATACTGAATTGAGGCAAAAACATGACTTTCCGTGGCACCACATGCTCATGAAATGATTACTTTTAACATAGGGGTATACCTGTAGTTCTATTATTTGATAGATAAAACTTGGCCAAGAAATTTTGTCGTGCTGAAAAAAAAAGGCCAACTTTGGCAATAAAAGAGACTGCATGAGATTGCCCGTAAAGACTAGCGGCGATCTCGGAACCCTAGGTCATGGCAGTTAGCTGAAATGCTCGCAGTCATCAAGAACTGACCTGCGAGTTATTTTCATCTACTCTGAATGAGTTGGAAGAAAAAAAAAATTAAAAAAAGATTGTACACACTAACAAGACATCATTGATGGCTTTGGTGGGCCAGGCTGAGCCAGGCCGGGCCATTAAAATAATCACTTTTTGAAAAAAAAAATGGTGGCGCAACATCTATTTCTGGTAGCCTCAGGCTGGTCCCGCGCCACTGCTAATGTCAAGTGTTGACAATTACAGCATCTAACAGATACTCATAGTTAAAATATATTACTTAAAATTTTATAAGCATCAGACCTAACATTTACTAATCTTCCATGTAAACTTGAAACATGACACCATGCTGCATACATAGTGTAGTTGTGCTTCTTTGGCTATACAGATTAACAACTAATTCACTGGTATTAGGCACTACACTAAGAATTGCCTACCATCACATACATCTAAAACACATCCTGCTGCATAATCGAATATACTGTATATGGCTACAGATCAGCAACAAATTCACGACTATTAACATGTAAGTTAACATATATTTCCTTACTTGTTTCATGCGCTAAGATGACACACCTGAGAGGGGAATAAGTAAATTTAACTATACATACTGGAAAACACTATAACTTCTCAAATGTCACATGAGCTGTCTTTGCCAACTTCTCTTTGCAGTATAAAGCATATAGTTCACATTATACAATTTGATGGATGAAGTAAATGACACTAGATATACAGTGCATATCAAAAACAAGAGACCCGTGGGTCTTGCGCTCACCTGAGTATAGCAAGTTCACCCTCCACGCATTCCTGCAGACTGTTATGTGAGAAAATCGGAAACTTGGGGCAGGGGGCAGCTTTGAGAGCTGAGGCATGGTGTCCATTTCCATATTTCATCACACTGGTATAAAAATAACTGCCAAGTACACTTTATAGATAGTTGGACTATGCAGTTTGGAAAAAGAAAAGACTTAAAGCTCTATCACTTCCGATTCTAGAGAAGAATATTATTGAATATTCCTTATTTAGGGGTTTGGGCCCCCTGGGGCCCCAAGGGGAGCATGGTGCCCATTTGAACACATTGAGATCCTATCCCCCTAGGAATGCTACTTGCCAAGTTTAGTGGAAATCCATTATGCTGTTTTCAAGAAGGTAAAAATTTAAAATTTAGGCCCACATTTGGATCCCTCCCCATAACTCCATTGGGGGGGGGGGGGGGGGGGGGGGGGGGGGGGAGGGGAGGGTGGCAACCCTGGATCTACAATGAACAAACTTGAAACTATACAGTTATCAATGTACTAACTCATGGTAATAACTTTGCTTTATCACTTCTGGTTACAGCAAAGATTTGCAAATATTTCTCTTGTTATTGTCGTTGGTTGTTGTTGTTGTTGTTTGTTTTTTGTTGTTGTTGTTTTTTTTTTTTTTTTTTTGGGGGGGGGGTTGGTGGGCCCCCTAGCGGCCCCCAACGGGAGCATGGTGCCCAGTTGAACAAATTGAGATCCTAACCCCTTAGGCATGCTACCTGCCAAGTTTGGTGAAAATTAATCTACAGGTTTTCAAGAAGAATATGAACATGCACAATTTAAGTCCCCATCCCACCCCTTCCCCTCCGCTGGATCCTAAGGGGGCATCCCTGATTCTGCCATAAACAAACTTTTAACAACAGTCATCAATAAACTAACTCACTGTATTAACTTAGCTCTATCACTTCTGGTTCTAGAGAAAATCTTTAAAGATTCCTTAATGGGAATGGGTGTGTTGGGCCCCCCTGGGGCCCCCAAGGTGGGGCATGGTGCCCATTTGAAAGAATTGAGATTCTATCCCCCTGGGGATGCTACCTGCCAAGTTCGGTGAAAATCGGTCATGGGTTTTCAAAAAGAAGATGAAAATGTAAAATTTAGGCCCCTATTAGTACCCCTCGTACCCCGCTCCCCTGTGTCCCAAGGGGGGCACCCTTAATTCTGCCATGAATAAAATTGAACCTACAGTCATCAATGTACTAACTCATAGTATCAATTTAACTCTATCACCTTGAGCTGGTTCTAGAGAAGAATTCTGAAAAAGAGTTGTAAATTTTGGGGGTTTTGGATCCCCCTGGGGCCCCCAGGTGGGGCATGATGCCCAACTGAACAAATTGAGATCCCATCCCCCTAGGGATGCTACCTGCTAAGTTTGGTGAAAATCGGTACTGAGGTTTTCAAGAAGAAGATGAAAATGTAAAAAATTTACGCACGACGTACGACGGATGCTGGACGAAGAGCGATCGCAATAGCTCACTTGAGCCTTCGGCTCAGGTGAGCTAACAAGCAATCCAACTTTGGAGGGCTACTATTTCATAACTGTCATCTATGGACAGCGCAATGTTGACTGTGAAGAAGGGGGAACTCTTCTTTAAAATGATACCTCATTACATGTATGTTGGCAAATGTCATGCATGACTGAGCACATGAACTTTAACGGCAACAATAACATATTGCACTTTTTCCAAGTCGAGTGTTATCTTGAAGGAACAATGAACGTCTCACTGAACGGTGAGATCTGTGAAAGAGGTCAAATTAACAGGCCAGCCTGCACGACTGCGGGTTTGTGTTTTTAGGGTTTCTTCTAACCTTTTATGGTCCATAACCTTTAACATGGCTGAGTTGTCAATGACTTGGTCACTCCCACAAAGGCTAACCCATTATTCATTTTTCTCTCTTCATATTCAAGACATGGTTTGTCACTGCAAGCTATGTGTTGAACATGAACAGAGAAAAATGGACTGTGTGGATTGGCCTTTGATGGAGTGACCACGTTATTTGGCAGGTGGTCATGTGAAAAGGTTATGGACCATAATATTACATGAAACCCTTCACACAACCCCTAAACCTGTAAACACAAACCTGCATTCATAAAGGCTGACCTATTTATTTTGCCAGTTTCATTGACAGATCTAATCCATTCAGTGAGGCATTCACTGTTTCTTCATGATGATGCTCAAACTTGGAAAAAGTGCAATTTGTTATTGTTGTCTTTAAAGTTTATGTGCTCAGTCATGCATGACATTTGTCAACATAATTAGGCATCAATGGAACTCTTTCTTCACAATGCAGTGTGCTCTTCAGAGATGACAATTATGAAACAGCAGCCCTCCAAAATTAAATCACCTTTTTTTTTTGATACACAAAGTAGAGAACTCGCTAAAAATTCACTGAAGTCTGGACAGAACAAGACATGGCAAGCTGTTGCATATGTTATCAGGTATATACAGCTTCATGATTATGTGTCCTATCTGGAGCATTTAATAATAATAAAGAAAAGTCTACTTCGCACACACTATGTAGCATGCAATGTTTCCTTTCGACTATGTAAATCGTAATACAGTAATCACAAATGCTTACGGAGAACAAAAGGTTTTTTTTTTTTTCTTTAAATAGTCTGAAAATATGTTACACTGTCAGAGCCAGAGTCAGAAGTTGTTGATACTGTCCAATAGTCTCCACGGCTCAACAGATCTTTGGGACTGATCTTAAAACTGCCTAATGACAATTATGTGCCTATAATGAGGTTTTTTTTTTCTGCCGCAGTAAAGGTATAGCGCACTTTAAATTAATGATCAAAATTACACTTTGGTCTAAAGGAATGATACACAAAAAATAAATGGTATTGTAACATGAACCAACTATTACATGTGCCTCTCCTGTGCCGAGAGTCCTACTGTGTGAAGTGGAACAATACCCTTAGAGAGAATAGTAAATACAATCCATGTGTTCACAAACATTGTACATGCAGGCATACGTTGCAAATGTGCAGACGAATTTGACAATGAGAAAACTGGAAAAATTCATAAACGCAAAAAAGACTAGAAATATCGCTAAGGCAACTGGTATGCCTCCGCCATAATGCATGATTCTCCTAACAGGTCTATAGTACATGTGGACAATGTGTGATTACATTTTCACAAAATTGGCAAAATATTAGAATGACAACTTCGTCACAAATGTGTTGAATTTTCACCTTCCTTGACCTAGGTTTAATTGGATGAATAAGAGAGCATGTATTTGGGGATTTAAGGACTTTAACTTGACTTTGACCCATTCATAAGTTTATGCATTGAGTAATTTTCAAGGTATGGAGAAAAAGTGCAATTTCTGCATTGAAAAGTACATTGTTACCATTTTCATCTGGCCTTTGACCCTAAAATTCATGTAAGATAATAACTGTTAGGCAGAACATGCATAAATATGTAGTAAGTTTCAACATAACTTGAGCCACTTCCGAGATATGGAGGAAAAAGTTAGTTCAGCACTTTCCCTTGATCTTTGACCTTTTGACCTTTGAGGCAGAAAAAAAAGAGTTTCCAGAGAATCTCTTTTAGGTTATACATGCATACACCAAGTGTTAAAAAAAATAATTGCATAAATATGACGGAAATAGTAAAATTTTGAAGTGTTGCCCTTGAGCTTTGACCCCTGACCTTTGACCTCATGAACCCTAAATTCTCTAGGTAATCACTGCCAGTCAGTACATCTTTGTTCCATGAAGATACCTTGAACAATTTTCAAGGTACGGAGAAAAAAGTGAAGTTTTAATATTTTTACTTGACCTTTTGACCTTTGACCTCATGACCCCAAATTTTCACCAGAGAAGCTTAATTGGTTAATACATGTATACACAAAGTTTCAAGAAAATATCTTCAGGCATTACATAGATATGGTGGAATTAGTGAAATTTTACGTATTTGACCTTGACCTTTTGACCTTTGACCTAGAGCATGTGCATCAAAAAGTTGATAGGCACAACTTCACCCCCTAATACACATACATGCCAAGTTTCATTAGGATACCTCAAAAGGTTTTTTAGTTACGCTGTCCACAAAATTCATTACGGACGGACGGAAGGACGGACGGAAGGACGGACGGACAACCCGAAAACATAATGCCTCCGGCACCACTTTGTGGCGGAGGCATAAAAATACCTACAGAACTTGGTTTCACATTTGACACACAAAGTATATCAAGAGCACAACAAAGGGAAATGTACAAAAATTGGTAACCACACCAATAAACCCAGCTGACAACAGGCAGTGAAAGATACACAGCAAGTGAATACAACTAAATAATTCCATTTCTTGCATGAAGAGTACTCAACAAAATGTAGTGTGACAAATTGAAGACATATAAATAGCTGAACAGAAAATGAGACAGCTGTACTAAAGTACCTCACTTGATAATGTAATTAACATTATCAAGTATTGATTTTCTATGCTGGAAAATGACATGATTTCAGTTCCTGATGTGTTTTGGACCTACCCCAACAAAACATCATAGCCTCATATGTATTCTGAGTTGTCATCTAAACTTATCATTAGAACCAGCTGCAAGGATAATGGCAAATAAGCAATATTCATTCACTGATTTTTATATTTTGAGGACTCAGAAGTGTACACCAGATGTTCAAATAAGCTTTGTACAGAAAAATTTGCAAGCCACATATTGTTAAGCTTTAAGATGGATAATTCACCCCAGGATGAATAATTTACACACATGATGGTGAACTGAACATAGTCATGTGTGTATCTTCACCTAATACTGATGACATGCATTTTTTATGCTTCACGCAGGCTAACAACTAAAAGTAAAATCAAGGGAAATTACATTGTGATATTATGTTGTTTTGTATGAAAACAGAATAGTGAGAGAATCAGATCAGTGAAAATTTGAGGGAAAAAATCAGACACACAAAGAGTTATGAACTGTAAAAGTCTTCAAAATAGGACAGATTGACAACTCTGATCTGGGTATTGAGCAGCTCCCCATTCAGTTTGTTCACAAATTTTCACCTACTATAATTTTCTAAAATATTTAGGTACAGACAACTTCTCTGCCAAGTTTTTACTCTCATTATATCATACCAATATCAGGTTTCAAGAAAAAAATGTCTTGGAAGAAAAATTAAATTTGGGGGTACAAACTGGATGGAGAGCTGCTCAACAGCTTGATTACACAGAGTTGTCAATTTGTCTTGCTCTCTAAACTTTCACAGTAATGTTCTGATTTCCCCCCTAAATTTTTGCAATCTACCGCATGTCCCCCCCCCCCCAAAAAAAAAAAAAAAAAAAAAAATTACGAGACCCTCCGCAGTGATAGCTTTAGAAATAGTGAATCAATCCGAATACAATTTCAGAGTATGAAACTATAACTCATTGCCCACATTTTACAGAAAACCCCATTCAATTTGCTTCAGTGGTCGAAGAGAAATGAGGAATTTTGTAGAGCATATCAGGAATCTCTTCCCTCCAAGTTCTGTCTACTGTGTTCACACACATTATGCAGTAGTTCCAAGAGCACCCAAGTGCTAAACTTGGAAGAATCAGATCCATGACATGATTTACAACAATCCACATTTCTTTGTGACCGCTTAACCAAATTGAATGGGGTTTTCTGCAAAATAGAGCTAAGATGTTATATTTTAGGACCCTGAAGTTGCATTTAGACAGTATAATCACATTGGGTGTTATCAATGCCAAAATCTGATTGTAATTTATTTATTTATTTAATTATTTATTTATTTATTTATTTTTATTTATTTTTTTTTTTTTTGGGGGGGGGGGGGACATACTGCATTTCATGTTTTCATATAAAGTAGCATAACATTTGAATGGAATTTCCCTTTACAAATTGTACAATGTGCCATCAAACAGGTAAGATCATTTCATGATTGAAGCTGAATCCAAACTAACACTTCTTGATTGTCCTAAAACGTTAAAAATAACTTTGGGCAGTGCCGCCTTTTGCATTTCATAATTGCTGCACAAATGTACACTTGAATGAAAAAAATTGCACAACACCATCAAAAAGCAATTGAATCACTCCTGACATGATTAGATCCACAGTATTGTTGATAACATAACAAAAGAGCCAAAAAAAGACCCCCAAACAAACAAATTGAGCCAATGCCACAATTATCAAGCTAAACAAGTAGAGCACATTCTGAGTTCTTAACAGACTGTCCCTCACATTCATATGCCCATTGATCGGTTTCAGCATACTGAATACACAATAAATTTCAGTGTCTTTATTTTCATACATTTCGCAAAGCAACTAATATTTGCAAAGTTAACTCCCATATCTGCCTCCTGTAACACAAATACATTGTATATTGACTGTAAAGTAGAAAATCACAAACTTTCCCCCAAAAAGAGAGAATACTTATTTCTCATTATGGATCTCACTGGATCTTAATTGAAAATTCGACCACGAACAGAATTGTCTTACAAGTCCCAAAGTCACAAAATACATAGGGCCTACCGGTAGTTGCATCCCTCGTATCTGCACATACATGTATGACCAATTTGCTTAGCAATGCATGATTTTTGAGAAATCCTTTAGGTTCTAAGGGTTCTTTTATTTCCATAATGCTCATACCTGACCAAAATATCATTTAAGAGTCAGAGGGACAAAAGACCAAATGAACAAAATGCTTTCCATGTCAAATAAAAAAAATTGCTGCTTCAAAGCAAATTGCACTGGCTTAATCAAAGTGAGACATTACAATCAAGCTGTTTTGCTATAAACTGCAACTTTGTCATGGCAAAGGATGTTATTCACTCAAATCTTAGACCAGACTGATTTATGAGAGCAGACACAGATTTACAAAAGATTAGATATTACATTTAATGTGATTAGCAGTCACTCTCATACTGCAACAACCTAACACTGCCTGCTGTATTTCTAGAGCACAAATACCTTGCATGTAAGTGTATGAAATCTGCTATGAATAAAACTTGAAAAGAAGTGTCTAGTCTGAATACTTAAAAGTTTAAACTTAGGTCGATGATGCAAAATGAAAATGTTGGTGAAATAGAGATTCTATTGATGCTCAAAGAGACAGGGCTCCCTCTCTTTCTGTCACACAGGCTGTGGTGAACAACAGAATCAACCAACCTGAGAAAACACAAATTTCAAACTTTCTAAAAAAACTAAATTCTTTTCCTAGTGATTTCAGGACTTGCACATGACACATAATAACTCCTTTCTATCAACAAGACAGCTTGTATTGCGCTTAAATTCAGACAAAAATGCAGAACAAAATAAATCACAACTATATCATTTTCTTGAGTATTTTGACCTACAAAAAAAGCTAGAGCATGTTCTCTACTTCAATTTATGCAGGGATATTTGCTAGAATCCAGCTCACATGCTAAAATTAACATCAACAAAATCATCACACATAGCAACAGCTCATAAATGGACACACCCCCTTCAAAGTCAACACATGCCTCAAGAACTCTTAGTTTTATGACTCAAAAGGACCAGTGTGCACAATGCATCAATAAACTAAAACTAGAGGCATATAAAATATTACAATAAATAAAGCACTTTTATAGAAACAGGTGATCATTCTCAATCACATAATTACAACAGCTTAAACTTGGTAATGCTCTGCTACTCTACACCTGCAAAACTGTGACACTAATATAGCTCAAAGGAATAGTACAATTTGCACTCACTTCTTGTGACAGATTTCTAATATGACCAATATTTGTTTAAGCTTTCTACATCATTACACAATTGCTGATCACACACTAAAACATGAAATATTCATTAAAAAGGTTTATTAAAAGTGGGGTAAAGACTGTTTTATATCTCTCAAGATCATTTAAGTATATACTGGTATAGAAAAAGCAGATTGGCACAACAGTTGTCATGGGTCTTTTTAAAATTCTCATAATTTCTATTTTTAATACAAATAATCAATCGGTCTAAACAAATATTGGTATCTATATTTCTGCACACTGGCATCTTATGCAGGGGCACCTGTGAAACTTCAAATGTTGCAGCTTGACAGAGAATACACCATCTAAACTTTATCACTCTGAATGCGTGCTGGTAATATCAGTATCAGATGTCAGAAAAAAATAACAACAACAAAAGGGTCAAAATAAGAAAGACAGGAAGCATGAGATGATCTATCATTTTCACAGTAAAAAGCTTAATATGTGGGGGGGGGGGGGGGAGGGAGGAGGGGATAGACATGTAGCTCCTTACATTGGTGTGTGACATGGGCTGTTATGGCAGCAAAGCAGTGTCCTGAGACCCCTAAGAAGTGCACAGGTCTGTATGACAACAATCTGCAATAATAAATAGAAGTCTGCAAACTACAGACAAAAAATGTTCCTATTACGAACAAGTGTTGCACCTGTGCTAAATTACCTGGACCAAGTCTCGGGTGATGACATATCTGGGTTGCAATATGTAGAAAGTACCTGGTACAGTCGTCTCATTTGGAAATGTCTTCATCCTTAAATATGAATTAACTACGACACACACAATTTATACATGGGTCAAATGGAAATTCTAGTATATCGAATTTGTGGGCACTGACACAGGTAGTGTGTCAAAATTATGGTCACATCATAATTTTTTGGGTGTGAAAATCAGCTTCTTTGTGAGCATGGACATAAAGCAAGGCATCTGCTTCTTGCCAATCATGCGAGAGTCCAGGCACCGCTCCACGGCTCGCTGTGAGATGAGTTGGTTGAGGAGAGTGAGTATCTCCGTTATCTCCATCGTAGTCCCATGAAGGCTAAGGATCTTTGCAAGGGCCTGGACATACCAAGACCCGTAGGCAGTGTCACGATGTGAATAGTAACCTGGTATTGTAGGAAACAAATGGGTTGGCTAGTTTCACTTTTCTTAAGTTGAATGGAGCAACTGTGCCCAACAATGACAACAACATGGAAACCATATTTCTGGCACTATCAATTCACCCATCAAAAAGCAAAAAGAGGTTACTTGCATTACTGATATCCACTAAATGAAGGAATCAGTAAATTCTATTTCTGCATGAGTTTAGACAAATTGATCATTACTGGTAGAGTGATACAAGGATGACATGAACCAGTCAAAGACGCACATATTTTCTACACATACCACGGTGGCCCCCACACATGGGCATAGAAAAGGGCAATCTAAGGGCTATGAGATTAAACAAAAAACACCATATTTTACACACATTACCCTACTCTCTTGAATTTTACCCATGGACACAGCCTGTGCCTATAATCTACATATCCTCGAAAGTTCTCTTACTCAGTTTCAACTTTACAGCCTTGTACAAAAGTTGAATATTTGACTTCTTTTTGAAGGCATTCCATTTCCAGGTGGAGGGGGATTGTGCCATGTCTGACTTAGATGTTTCAGTCACATGAACTTTGCCACATAATCAGTGCACAAAATATTCATGATAGGCCAGACAGGAAAAGGAGAGGAAAAGAGGGGGAGAGAGAAATCAAATATAACCAGTATGGTAATAGTAAGCAAATAATCAACATCGGTGAAGGTGTTGGGACAAACTATCACTTCCGAGACGATCTGGATGTAGCTATCTTTCCGAAGCACAGCTGAGGAAAGATAGCGTACACATTCACATCGCCGAGGAAGTGATAGTTTGTCTCATTGCCTGAAACTAAAAGTTGATTATTTGCTTTATATTCCACATCTAGGGTCCGAGAAATTCCCATTTTATTCCACATCTGAAACCGTTTTAGCTGTCTTTAGGTATCCTTAGGGCTTAGGCTACATGTGCGCGTAGATGACAAAACAATGTGAATTTGCTGCGCGCACCGCGCGGCACTGAAGTGAAAGTGCGTTGCACTGTGTACTATCAAGTGACCTAGTTAAATGATAGTCCACAGTGCAACGCACTTTTATTTCGCGCGTACTCATCTCGTGTTAAGACTGTATGGACTGCCAGAGATCAGCAAAACAAGCAGCTGTCTTTATAGATGACAAAACAATGAATTTGCTGCGCGTACCGCGCCGCGCGACACTGAAGGGAAAGTGCGTTGCACTGTGTACTATCAAGTGACCTAGTTCTTCTCAGGTGATGCGATGGGCAAAACTACGCTTTATCACGCGATCAGCTCTTGACCAATCCTATAGCAAGATTCTTAGTATGTGAAATATAATCAATTACATGTGACATTAAAGGGTGTGTACAGTTCTGGTTGAGGTGAGGATTTAGCTTTTAACTATTTGCAAGATATTCAGAAACCACTCTATGAGATGTGAATAAAGAGCATGCAATTCCATGGGGTATCAAAAGTTTATTTGATGAAAATCGGTTATGAAATGGCTGAGCTATCCAAAAACAAGGTGAAACAAAGAGATCCTAACAAAGTTGTGGCCTGTCGCCTTTTATTATTATCACTTTTTTGGATATCTCAACCATTTGATAACCAATTTTCATCGAATAAACATTGAACCCTACGTAGAATTACATGCTCTTTCATATTTCATAAGAGGTTTCTCATTATCTCACTTAGGAATGTGCAAAACATGAATCCCCACCTCAACCAGTACTGTACAGTCCCTTTAAAGGAGCTATGGCAGGGTATTGCTCGTGACCTAGCTGCCCGTAACTCCTTCCCTCCTCAGTTGGAGGTCATCGGACAACATCATCATATACACTGTACCTTGTACCACAGAGTAGGAAAGCAACATGTCGGCAGCTGCAGGGACGGTGGGTCTTGCTCCACTGTCTGTAACTGTCATGGATTCCTCCTCGGCTGAATCCACAGCGTCAAACCCCTTCACCCCAATCTCGTGCTTCTCACCTCTGCACGCCTGGAAACAGGAACAATTGAGATAGCACAGGGTGAAAACATAACCACTTATTTCGTTTTCATATTTAACTGGCAAAAATGTATGACTACTGACATCACAATGTATCATTTTGTGTCTGAGTGCACAAATGTTCCAACATTCAGCTGGAATGATTAAAAAAAAAAGTGACAATATGTCAGAGACTCTAACTCTCCTGCTTTTAGTGGGAGATCTCTCACTTTGATGTCATGTTAAAGATAAGGTACCTGAGAGCTATCTGCCAGGACCCTTAATTGGTCCCTGGACCCAGGCCTTGAGGGACGTCACACTTCACACTCGTGATGTGTGTGTGGTCAGAGTCTCCAGTTTGCTAAGAGGTCCATGCTGGAGAATCTCCTGTTTATGAGATACTTGGGGTTGGAGTCTCTGATATGTATTGGGAGACAGTACACAGATTAAAGAAAGGTCTTAGCAAGAGTGTGGTTCATCCTGGATTAAAGTGATATCAAGATGAACATAGCGAGAGAGTCACATATCTGCCAGATGAAGTGAATACACAAAGTGCTGAATAAAAGAATTCAAACAATGAAATTAATTATGCCATTTACCACTAGTAATACTACAACTAAACTACTACTTCTATCAAAACTACTACTTCTATCAATAACAACATTAGGACAATGTAGAGAAGATAACTGGATTGACCTAGTTCTTGCTTGAACCAAAGAATTGTGAGATCTCTCTACTTGGTTTTCACTTGAAAGATGTCACTACATCTGGCATATTTGTGATGTTTACATTACCTGGATGAGGAACAACTTTGGCTTTCCCACTAGAGTTGGACAGTTTTCTCCTCGGAAGAAGTCAAACAACTCTTGTAACTCCAGTGTCTGGTCCCTGCCATAGATGATGCCATCGTCACCATGGGTCAGAAAGACACACATGAAGCAGTCACTGTCCGTGTGGTTAGTCTTAGCGGCTAGACATTCAAAATCGAGGAAAAGGTGAGGAAATGTCACGTGATTCACCTGTGGTTGATTATGAAGAATCTCAAGCACAATGTATGTATCATGTAATCTAATAATAGTGAGCCTTACAGTTTCAACATTAGTGCTGCAAGTACAAATCTATACCAACATCATCAGTACGATCAAAATTTTACACATGTACATATCTGCTTGACAGTCACACATACATGTAAATAATGCACAGATTATAAATGCCCTTTTCAAATCATTTATAAAGAAGGGGAGATTCATGCGAAATTTAAGTCAAAATATGCCTACACACATACTACATGCTGTTTCAATATAATTACTGTATACTCCACATATTTAGTAAGTCTAAATTTTCGTGAATGGGGACTTCCTGACAATTTCGCTGAGTGATTAAATTCCTGATCGTGGAGTACAGTACTGTACGGAGAAATGTACACATTCACATCACTCATATTAGGATCAAGGCAAGATGATGCTTGAGATTGTCTACATCATGATGAGTGCCAACCCTCTTGTTCATACCAGTTTGATAGTCAAAGTTTTCATGGTTGAAGATGAGAGCCATACCTCGTTTGGGATGATTCATGTTGTAGTAAAGCAACCGAGCTGTATCATCACGGCTCAATGATTCTAAGAAACTGAAATACCAAAAATGATATGTGATTAGGAGTTGTAAGTATTGTGAATTTTTTGCAAAGTATTATGCACTCATTACTATCCAGTCGTTATGCAATTCCATGGCATTTGCTCCTGGGACAATTGCTCCCATGAAATATCTGCATGCAAGCCAAACATAAATTGAACCCACCAACATAACCCTAGCCCTAATCCTAATCCTCACATCAAACTAAGGCTAAAACCCTATCACATCCTTAACTCAAATGTAACCCCATTAAAGTCATTGGAAAAAACAGACTGGAGCAACTGTCGCATGAACAAATGTCGTGTCACCCATCATACACCCTTGAATAATGCATCCTACACTGTCCCCCCCCCCCTAAAAAAAAGAAAGAACGAAACATTTCCCACATGTCAATAAATTGTGTCTTACTATACAATTTTAAAACACTTTCAACAGAAAATACAACCTTTCCGCAGTTCACATAATCCTGGATTCAATAGTGTGTTCGCCATTTGAACTGCACCCATGTCAAGAACTGTCTGCATTTCATCCATGCTTAACATGTACAGTGGAACATTAAGCCATCTGAAAAAGAACAATGCCTACAGATTTAATGCACCTTGAACATTGGAAACCTTGTCACTACAGGCACTACATAACTTTCATTTATAATCTGAATGGATTTAAATACTGACTACATAGTGTAGATGAGGCAACTTCATTATCATCCTTATTATATGTGACCGCCCAGCTCAAACCCCACAAAAAGTTGCAGATAAGAAATCTCTGTAATGAACCAACTATAACATTTGGGTTGACTAACTCAAATCTGTAAAGTTTATCTCACTTGGGAGAGTAATCTTTTCTCTACTTTCTATCCAAATTTGGCAGCTTAAAACAAAACTAAAATTGAGATAATTTTTTTTTTCTGAACCATTATTATTTATTTCGACAGGTGCCGATTTCACTGTGAAATAGAACATGTTTTCATTGTACCTCTGCACAGCACACCTGAGTGACCCTAATCTTTAAATCCTCTTTTTTCCCTTTTCTCTGATAACTGCATCTCCTAACCTTCTCTTATGTCAATCCCTTTTTGGATGGGTAAGGATGGTCTAATTTTAGAAAATTCCAAAATTTACTTTTTGTGGGTTTTTAGCTCAGCAGTCATATATATTGCCTAGTTGCTGAATGAACTGGAACCACCTGACTTATTGAGTAATAGAACGTGGAGACAAACGTACCCAGGAAATTGGAAAACCATCTCTTGATTTCTCTCTCGACTCCTACTGGCAGCATTTTGTGATGCTGACAGGGTAGTCAATACCCCTGTCCTGGCATCAGCTTCAGTTGACCCAGACTCCTCATTATCTGTGGATGTGGGGTTGTCCCCAACGAGGGCCTGGTCCGCCTCTGGTTTGTCCATTGGAAGCTGTAACTGGTCTGGACCTGGGCTGCTACTTGAGACACAGTATCACTTACATCCAATGCTTACAGGTGCATTCACTGCATTCATGATTGCATGGTGGGATTAAAAAAGAAAAGAAGTTCACAAGTAAATAAACAAATTATAATTTCCCTTTATATTTTGTGATACTGTGTGTGCTATATATCATGCTGTTTTTTATTTCTATTTTCAAGAATTTTACTAGTCAACTGGTATTCCGAAAATCAACGACTTGACAGTATTTTACTTTGCACAAGAGAAATGCTATGACATGAAATGCATAGGTGGGAAAACACCAACTTTTTTTTTCTTGAAAAAGAAAGCCTGAATACTCATTCCATTACTGTGGTTTCTCACTCTCGAATTCAACCACTTACAGAATTGTCTTTTAAGTCATTAGCAACGAAATGTAGCGTATGCAGTAAAATGCAGATCACTTCACCTGTAGTTTGCATGTATCTGAAACAAACACACATACCTACACTCAAAATTTCCAACACATTGGCTTGTTAAAATAATGATGGATGCATTCAGCTGGCTTTTGGGGAGACAAGTTAAGAAAACAGCTTCAGACATTCCACTTTTCCATTCATTACCAAGCCCAACTTTGAGGCCAAATGCACCATGAAGCCATACTAATCTTTCACTGTAGGGGAGTGTGATTTTGCATTTGACATATGAGTAACTCTAGTGCCCTATATGGGCGCAAGGCAATTTTACTTTGATTTACCTTGATGATAGAGGCATAGAGTGAACAGAACTTACAGTGTACATGTATTTGCCACTCTTCATCATCTTGAAAAACATGTCTTCAAAGACTACTAAATGCCTGCTGTGGATTATTTGTGAGCATCATTTAAGGACGTTCATCATTTAAAGTGAAGTCCATACGTCATTTTCTTCAAACTTTCCATACCGTATAACTTTGACCCATCCGAAGCCCAAATATGTAAATGAAACCATAGGTTTATGTGCTTGATTTTCTTTTATGGGACTTTGAAGAATATGACTAATCTGCCGTCCTGTACCAAAATAATAGCGTTACAGGATCAAGACCATGATTGGCAACAAAATCTGCAATGACAAACTTAAATCCCCATAATTCTTTCAAAATCCATGTTATTTTCTCCAAATTTGCAAGAATTGGAGAAAAAGGTACCTAAAACGAGGAAAAGGTTTTAAAGTTAGGGTTTACACTCTCATTCTTGAGTGAGCAGTGCCCTCACATGGCAGAAAACACCAAAATATCTCAAATCCTTCTCATCGACGTTTTCTGTTAGGGGTGAGCAAGAGGACAAGGTTCATAAAACTTATGCTGTACATTCAAAACCTATGTCATTTTCACAAAATTTGACCAAATTGTAGAACAAGGCTTACTAATTCAAGAAACACAATAAAAAGTGGGGGTTCATGTGCTCGTTTTTGTGCTAGCAGCGCCCCCATGCGACATATATCATCGTAAGTCCCCAAAATATGAAAAGGAATCTATGCAGTAATGCCCTGACAAGGTGGGTTCATAAAACTTATGCTGTACATTCAAAACCTATGTCATTTTCACAAAAATTGACCAAATTGTAGACGAAGGCTTACTAATTCCAGGAAAATAATCAAAAGAGGGGGTTCATGTGCTCTTTTTTGTACTAGCAGCGCCCTCATGCGACATATATCATCGTAAGTCCCCCAAAATCTGGTCATGAACCTATGCAGGGATGCCCTGACAAGATGGGTTCATAAGACTTATGCTGTTCATTCAAAACCCATGTCATTTTCACGAAACTTTACCAAATTGTAGACGAAGGCTTCCTAATTCCAGAAAAACAATAAAAAGTGGGGGTTTATGTCCTAGTTTTTGTGCTGGCAGCATCCCCAGATGACAGAAATCACCCTAGGACCCCAAAATCTGGTTATAAACCTATCATGGGTGCCCTGTCAGGCTGATTAGGTGGGGTTCATAAATGTCATGCTGTACATCCAAAACCCATCTCATTTTTACAAAACTTTATCAAATTGTAGAAGAAGGGTTACTTACATTGTAATGCAGACAATTGTAAAAATGGGGGGGGGGGGGGGTTCATGTGCTCATTTTAGTTCTAGCAGAGAATCCTTCCGACAGAAATCATTGTCAGGAACCAATGCAGGGATATACCCTGCTAGGATGCATGAATCTCAAGCGGGTAACTCGAAACCCCATTTTCTTCTTCTTTTTTTCCAAACCCCCCCCCCCACAAAAAACAAACAAACAAACAAACAAAAAACGTGTCACAATTGCAGTGATATGGTGAGAAATACTCAGAAAGGAAGGTCCATGTGCGTTTTTGTTATTATTTCCCTTACACAGCCATAATGATATTATGTGGATGCAAGCGTGGAAAACTCCATATTGATATGTACGCTTGTTTGTTTGTTTTACCCACTTGCTGTAACCATGTGCAGAAAGTGATAATGGAGGAAGAAGAATATAGTTTATAAGGAAATGGGAGTTTTGGCATTAGTTTGACGGTCCTCCAAAGGAAAAACAAATCTTAATACAATGACGTTCATTGTAGATTGCATGTGTTGGTTGTTGCAGTGGTTGGTAAAGTGCGTGTTGTAAGCTATGGAGATGTACCTTGCCCCCCAGAAAAAAAAAAAAATCTTTGATTCTCCTTTTGTTACACCAAATTAGCTCAAAAGTTAATATATGAATGGTGAAAGTGATGAATACTTGTTTGATAATACTTTCGTGACCTTACATTTTGTAACCAAAAATAAAAACAACAATATTTTGTGATAGTAATGACAACTTTAGATCTAATTTAGATTTTAACAGAGATACTCAGATTGTTTTAGCTGCTAGACCTAAAGATGAAATGTGTGTCATATGTTTGTTTTGTTGTTGTTGTTGTTTTAACACCTAGCCCAGTAGACTAGTGCGTAGACCCTGACTACGGCCTATAGGCTCTTGGTACCTTTAACACTCCACTTTACCATGTTGATGAACAGATAATGATCTGCATGTCACAAAACAGATCTACGGATTGAAAATGGAAACAGCTCTGTTCCACTTCCAAGCTTCCCGATTCCGTCGATCAGTGTTGTGCTACCATTACCATGTATGCGGCTCGGACCGCTGAACTTTGCATAGTACGTATACAGATTGTAACACGTACAGTCGGCACGCGAGCCGAGCGAGGCCGCACAGCGCAGCAGCGGTGGGGAGCTGTCGGGTATCCGTACACTCCGTAGACACTCTACCTTGATCTACTAGCTGCAGCTCAGCTCAGCTAGCTCAGCTCATCACTCGTGCGTGCGCTTCTACGCTCTTTGTTACGTCACTGAAACCTGCGCAGCTAGGATGCGCACAAACTCAACTGAGGAACATCCTTAAACCACATTGCATACATTTGTATTTCTTGTAGATGAAACATCATCTTACTTATTCTACAACAATGGTTACTTTCAGATTTTCATATTTCAGATGTAAAAAGTCAGAAAACTGAACATAGGTCATAATATTTTTATCTTGCAACAAGTACCATTTTAACAGTAGTCTGCAATTGATTCACTTTGTACAAGTTGGAACCCTGCATTTATGTATACTATATCTAATTTACTATCAAGACTGTGTTTACCATCTTTCCCGTGTTTGAAATAATACCAAGTACCAAAACCCATTTGCAAATGCCTTTCAAATCACATTTCTGGAGTTGGTGCATTTATCATCTTTATCACGAGTCAAGAGGAAGGCCTTGTCACTGTGCAGTTCCATTGAGTACTAGTAGTTTGACTTGGGGAGCCGGAGCAGAGACCATGTTAGCATGCATCAGGGTCTTCTCTATAGAACTCACTCCCTCAATTGACATGTAATTCCATTCATTGAAGTATTCAAAAATAATCTCAAGAAGCATTTGTTTAACTTGGCTTATAACAATTGGTTATCATTATTTTGATACGTATGTCCTGTACTGTTTCACTTTGCAGTTTTCTTTCTTTTATGTATGCTGTATGTAATTCATATCTTGTACAAGTTGCACCACGAGCATTTAATCATTAAGATGGATTTGGCAACTTATATATCCCATATCATTATCACCATTAGGCAAAAAAAAAAAAATGTTTGTTTGCCCTTAATTGTCAAAACCTAAGAGGGTCGGTAGGTTTTTTTTGGTTTTTTTTTTTTGGTTTTTTTTAAATACCGATATCCTTTTTACCCATGTAATTTTGTAACTTTGGCAGGGCATCTCGTACACTCATCCTTCTGGCAATACAGTAAACCTCGCTTCAGTAGACACGATAAAAAAGTCACGATTTTTGCCTTTGTTATTCCATGAAAATTTCTTCGTCTTAGTCGACATTTATAAGTCGACAACTCGCGTAAGTCGACCTGATTTTTGAGTGCCAACTGAGCTGAAATACGTTTTAATTCCCTCATCTCAAAATCTTATCACCATTCTCTGAAAAAGAATTGTTTTCTCGCTATGATTCCCAGCATTGAATATTGATAGGTATATGTATTGTATACATGAGCATGGTATGCGCTATTTACAATGATAATGTATCGAAATTGGAAACAGGTGGAATTCCAGAAGTTGGCATGGGTATGTCCAAGCTATAAACACTAAGCGTTTATCGTCTGCTGACAGAAACACTTTTCTGGCTTAAGAGCGTTTCAGATCACACAGTTTTCTGCGTCACAGGAAGGCAATTTCTAACCTCATTATCAAAGCAGCTTTTGTGTTTATCATCTGCAAATATCTCCCTGAAAGTCATTTAGAAACCTTAATTCTATGCCAGAAGTGAGATGATAAATGCACCCTTAGGCTACATTCTTACAGGTAGTAGATGAGCAAGCATTTTTCAAACACTCAAATAATGCCTGCATGGATAACTTACAGATGTACTTGAGCCAACTCCTTGATAATCGATTTCAACTGCACTGAAAACATTTTACACTGTAGACATGTAAAGATCCTACATGTAATTACTCCCTGATAGTACACTCTCTAGTAAATTTAAGTTTACTACTAAATATTGACTATTGTATTACTACACTAACACACACTGCACACACACCCAAATGTCTATGACCACATTCCAACCAAGATCCTACACTAGTATTAAAAGGGCGGGGGGGGGGGGGGGGGGGGGAACTATTTTGACCTCTAGAAATCTGAGCTCTGGTCAGGATATGAATCTGTGGAAGAGCTAGAGGTCTATTTTCTGCCATAGTGAATGAAATAAAAGGTGAAACTGAGGAATATTTTCTAAGAATATGTAAGATGGCTATTTCATTAAAAAAAAAAGTACAACTACAGTAACAAGTGCAGTAGGTCCAACCACACTTGCAACGAAATTACAACTGTTTTCCAATGCCATGGCTGTATGGGCATGGATTGACCCCAACCAAGGTCCAAGTCCAGACATCTAAACTCAGTTAATTTTACCAGTAGGAGAGTTGATCGTATAACCAGACGCTTTTTTTTTCGTGGCTCTGAATTCCGTACTCACTCAGAGGATGATATTTCGACCAAAAATAGCAGGAGTTATTCACAAATTCCTGAAAATTAGAAATTCGGCAAAATTGTGAAAATTATTCACTCCGATTTGGGGAGAATAGACTTCAAATATACCCCTCTTCAAAAAGTTGTCTTTTTTCGCAGTGAAAAACTGCATTATAATTCCGGACATGATGTTTGTAATGGAATAATTGACCTCATTTTGCATATTGTCCTTGCACCAGAATCATATTTCATACTCACAATTCACCGTACACACTCTCCTACCAAGCGAACGACAAAGAAAAAATTGGCAAATGAGACTCAAATTTTGTATTTTACAGGAAAATGTCTAACATGAACATTTCAAACATATTCACATCATGTGAAAAATCGATGTCTTCTTCTAACGGTTAATCTAAACTAGCATTTTTTTACTTTTTTGTGTGGCATTTTTCGTGATTTCGGTCCATACAAGTACAACGCTCTGTGAATGTGTGACTGTGAGGCTAGTCTACACAGCCCTGCACGTATTGAATGCCATTAGTACACAGAATGTGCTTGTCCGGAATTACCATGCTGTCCATACCTGTATATACTTAGAGAGTTGGATGTAGAAGAATTAACTAGCCTAGAATTAACGTTAGAAACTTGAGACCTCGAGGTTCTAGATCAAAACATCAACCCACCATGCACCAGCAAGGCAAGGCGAGGTACAATGTATTGACCGAAAGATCGGTCTGTATCTGTCCGTCAGGGAATGTTCCGCGGAGACTGCGTCTGGCTTCACGGATCCCCTCCGTACGGATCCCCTCCGCTGTCTACGGAGGACAGCGTTAATGGCAAAATTAAGAGTCCTCCGGACAGACGGATCTTTCTGTCTAGGTGGGGTATTACTATTAAATTGGAATGGAAGGTAACTACACGCAGCGCTGTCGCGAAGCGACAGCGCTGCACCTCTATTCCTTCGCGGACGTTGTTATCGTTCACTGTTTCCTTCATGAATATCTTTATTAATCGTGGAAAACTAAAATATAAGGAGTTATCGTAATCTATGACCATCATTCAATAACCGGTATGCGATTTTTTGTTTAATTACGTCTAAAACTTACCGAAATCTATGGCTGAAATCAGGTCTGTAAACGTCCTTACTGCTTCACTCCTCATCTGCGTGTTATATGAATGGCATTCACTCTCGTATACTACAACATAGGTAGTCGGGGCGGAAGTGATGAGATAGTCGGATGACCCCGACTAAAAAAGTTCAAATCATTGCCGGTGCAGCACGCGCGGATCTACTACAAGCTTTACGTAACACATGAAACGCACGGGCGCACGGGCGTACGTAAAAAGCAACCACTTCTGAATGCGCATGCGTGGTAGTTTGTTGTTTTTGTGAAGCTCTCGAAGGAAAAGATGCCACCGCACGATCTACTCCGAAAAATTCAACAATAAGGTCTGGATACCAACAAAACGCCAAATTCAACTCAACCATCAGGAAAATACGCTGTAGGTAAGTGTTGCAAATTATATTACTCTTAAAATCATACAAAATAAAAGGTATTTTATGTGATTTTGCCGTCAATAGTGACGGTCGTTTACAACGTTGAAACACTAACACATGTCAGACCCTGTGCGCAGCACAGTGTCTGGTCAGGCTAGAATGGAAGGTAAAATAGCGTGTCTCCCTTCAGAGATTAAAGTCTTTTTCAATAACAGACTCTCAAGTCGCCGTAAAGTGCATGAATGCCCAAGTTGTTATTGGTTGTAGAACCTATCATATTCCATAATCATAATCATGCATATAGAGATGTGTGATGTTACTCCACCAACACAAATATAATGGGATGGGACTAGCCCCGATATTGTATCGTATGCCGTAATTTTTATACCAATCATTTCATTGGGAAAATAACACTTTGAATTGGATTGACGAAGAAAAGCCGAAAATTTCGGCTATGTAAAACATAAAACAGAAACTTACACGTGGGATGATCGTCAAATAACCTTTAAAGTAACTTAGATTAGAAGTAACGTCTCATCAGCACGGTTCCGAGCTTGCGCCTGCGTCTGTACCATGTAGACCTTACCGCAGCAGCGACCCCATACGGCCACGGACAAATACAGCGCCCCGCGACGGGGTTAATGTAGACCCTACTTATACCAAGCACTGATATGACATGACTAGTGTACGTGTCTATAGGCCTACGTCTGAAGGTTTTTGTCAGCTTAGCTCATTACGTAGGAAGTGAACTGTGTGTGTGTTGTGTGTGTGTGTGTTGTGTGTGTGGGTGTGTGTGTGTATGTGTGTGTGTGTGTGTGTGTGTGTGTGTGTGTGTGTGTGTGTGTGTGTGTGGGTGTGTGTGTGTGTGTGTGTGTGTGATGGGGGGGGGGGGGAGCTATTATAGCAAGTCCCCCACACTTTTGGCTCTTAAAAAGAACTTCGATGGGGAAGTGGGGAATCGAGAAAAGTGAGAAACAAAAGAGATTTGGGGGGGGGGGGGGGGTGGCGGACTACTAGCAATTGACTTGGGTGGGGGCAGCTTTTACATTAAATCCGAGCACATCTGGTTAATACTATTCTTCTCATACGATAAAAGTAGACCTACAATTGCGACATTATCACTGACATTTTACTCTAAAAGCGTAAACATGTATAATTTCGTATGTTTACCAGACCTGGTGACCCTTCATTGTTTTTCTCAAAATTTTTGTTGGTTCATCGATCGATAAAGTGGGCAAGCGCGTTTCACCTTGATAATAGGGATAATAGGAGGCGCACCGGGCGCAACTGCCCGGCAGCAACATCAGGAGAATGGCATGACGATTAAATGCGAGCGAGTGAAACGAGCGAGCTTGAAAATTTGGACATTGTACAGTCCAAAAACGGCCGTTTGTAGCTTTATTTTTTTCGCTTAGGAAATTGAGGAGAGGTGGGCGCACCTGGCGCAACTGCTGGCAATTACTGGCAGCAACATCAGGAGAATGACATAACGATTAAATGCGAGCGAACTTGAAAATTTCGATATTTTTCCGTCCAAAAACTGCCGTTTGTAGCTGTACTTTTTTCGCTTTGGAAATTAAGGAATGGGCGCGCACCAGGCGCAACTTATTGCTGGCAATTACCCGGCAGCAACGTCAGGAGAATGACATAAAATGCGAGCGAGCAGAGCGAGCGAGCGAGCTTGAAAATTGAAAATTTTGACATTTTACAGTCCAAAAACTGCCGTTTGTATAGCTATATTTTTCGCTTTGAAAATTAAGGGAGGGGGCGCACCGGGCGCAACTGCTGGCAATTACCCGGTAGCAACATCAGGAAAATGGCATGACGATTAAATGCGAGCGAGCGAAGCAAGGAGGCTTGAAAATTTGAACATTGTACAGTCCAAAAACGGCGGTTTGTAGCTATATTTTTTCGCTTAGGAAATTAAGGGGGTGGGGCGCACCGGGCGCAATTACTGGCAATTACTGGCAGCAACATCAGGAGAATGACATAACGATTAAATGCGAGCGAGCGGAGCGAGCGAGCTTGAAAATTTTGACATTTTTCCGTCCAAAAACTGCTGTTTGTTGCTATACTTTTTTCGCTTTGGAAATCAAGGGATGGGGGCGCACCGGGCGCAATTGCTGGCAATTACTGGCAGCAATATCAGGAGAGCGAGCTAGCTTGAAAATTTTACAGTCCTAAAACTGCCGTTTGTAGCTACATTTATTTGCTTTGGAAATTAAGGGGGGAGCCCGGTGCGCTCCCCCCCCCCCCTCCCCTGGATCGCCACTGGTAGTCAAGGGTGTCGGTCTATGTTCATGATTGGGGGAGGTATGACCAGCGAGGTGGCGTCGAAGTGACCAAGCGGGGGAAGGATGTCGAAAATCTGCACTTTAGAGAATCCCCTTATTGTTTGTGTTTGTGTTTGTGTTTGTGTGTGTGTGTGTGTTTGTGTTTTACATGCATGGAAAAGTTGGGAAATAGCCCAGGTCAAGTTTATTATTGACAATGAAAGGCATTTTAATATAGACAAGTATGTAAAGCAACAATGCAAAATCAATGATCTAGCTTTGATACAACGAAGCGTAAGGTACAAAGGTTTACATTCTACATCACATTCAGGCCCGTAGCCAGGATTTTTCAAGGGGGGGGGGGGTGCGGTCACTAAAAAAACGGACCTTCGGTACCAATACCAATGATGACACACACACACACACACAATTATATATATATATATATATATATATATATATATATATATATATATAAGAAAATTGGTCTGCTCGGCATCTTGAAGATAATAAGTAAACGAATCAGTAGAAAAAGAACGCCGTAAAAAATAATAATAAATCCTAGATCTTGAAGATCTTAAAAACGGAGCATAGCTCTCAAATACTGAAAGGCAAGGTCACACTCTTCATCAGTGCCCACCATGGGCACTGATGAAGAGTGTGACCTTTTTCAGTATTTGAGAGCTATGAAGATCTTCAAGATCTAGGATTTATTATTATTTTTTACGGCGTACTGATTCGTTTAAATATATATATATATATATATATATTCTTTGTACAAAAGTTGTATAAGAATTTGCGCGCGAAGCGCGCCGCAAATTGTGAATTTTGACTGTTTTAATGACGTTTTAAAGTCTCGAGGAAATTTGTATTTTTGTCTGTTGCATGCAATCGCGTTACGGTATTTCATCTAGGAAATAGTAAAAACTCATTTTGCCAGGAAGTTGCAAAGTTTAATTGTGTTCGAGACTGCGCGCGTAGCGCGCCGCAAAATTGAGAATAGTGATTTTCCTGGTGTTGTTTTAACTTTTATTTTTTCTATTGTATACCCGCGTTAGCAGGCCTGAAGCCAGGATTTTTAAAGGAAGGGGGGATGGCGTTAATTTACAAAACTGTCCTTTGATACTGTCCCGGGAGGGCTAGCGACAATTAAAAGGTGGACACCATGCTCATACATGGACTTTCAAAATGGCCCCTAAACCATTGATGATCATATGATTTTTTCGGGCCTTAAAAACAAGTATTCCTTAAATGTTTCCTGCACCCTAAAGAAGTACTTCATCATGATTGAACAATATACCATTTTCCCAAATTTCGGCCTTTTTAATACCCTTTGATTATATACGCTCGTACATCACACTTTCCATCTAATCCGTGAGAAAAAACGACCCCTATTACGCGTTTTCTTTAGCGAGTATGGTCACGGTGTCCACCTTTCAGTTGGAGTTTTCCATCCCATTGGATGCTGTTTGGAAGATGAAACATTCACTTTACTATACAGTATCAGCCGTTGGTATGCGAGTTTGTCAAAAACGAAAATAAATAAGAAAATTTTTAAAACAAAATGAATTGTAAATGTGAACCATTTATATTTTGCCTCCTTGTGGTAGGATATTTCCAGCATTTCCGAACTTTCAAATAATCATTTTAGATCTAATAATATTAAAGGTAGTAGATCCGATTCGCAAACATCTCCAATATCAGTCAAATGTCATATTAACCATCATGCTAAGAAGGTTTTCTTTGTGAAATTTGGAGGTCAGTGAAATTCAAAAATTAAACATCCGTTAGCCATTGGAAGAAGTTGAGTGCAAATTCAGACCTCAGGCTTAGTGCTCAGATGTTTTCCTATTTGATTTGATCTGTCTTACTGTGCACACTAAGATACATACTGGAATGGTTATTTCTTATTTATTAAATTACAGTAGCATATTTGGTTACTAGCTGTCTCTAGGTATTTTCGAATTTGGGCTGCAAAGAGATCCACTACCTTTAAGTTAGAAGAGAGATAAGTAAATAATGATAAAATAAACAAACAAAAAAGAATGAGTTTCTTTTGTAATACTATCTGACAAACTTTTTACTTTACCATTTTACTTCATAGCTCAGCACTTTCCATTCTCTCTCATACCCTCTTACCCATTACATTTAAATGAAATACAACTAAAATGAGTTTGCGTGCCTGCATAATACTCTTTGGAAATTATAAGTGAAAATGTTCTTAGGTTTTGGCTCACTTTAAAATGAGAACCAATAGAACTGTCACAACATGAGAAAATGTATAAGTAATAATCAACACTACATTTCCGAATTTGGCCTGCAAAGAAATCTGCTACCTGTAAGTTAGAAAAGAGATTAGTAAATAATGATAAAATAAACAACAAAAAAGAATGAGTTTCTACCGCCGTATCCAGAACAGAGCCTGAAACGGTGCAGGCTCAAGAAATCGTTTGTACTATAATACGTCTTGAAGTACTGTGTGATACTGTTGACTCAGACTTCAACAAAGCTGTAAGTGAGAATTGTAATCCAATCCGACTCATTACCTGAGATATTTATGAAAATATATCAATAAAGAATGTAAATTAAATAACGATGCGTCACAATGCAGTCTAACGCTCTCACAATGCTATCATACATAGGGTTTTTCCCTGACTGTTTTTACTCCGGAGCTCTTGCGATATTCAGGCTTTTGTAATACTATCTGACAAACTTTTTACTTTACCATTTTACTTCATAGCTCAGCAACTTTACCATTTTACTTCATAGCTCAGCATTCTCTCTCATACCCTCTTACCCATTACATTTAAATGAAATACAACTAAATTGAGTTTGCATACCTGCATAATACTCTTTGGAAATTATAAGTGAGAATGTTCGTAGGTTTTGGCTCACTTCAAAATGAGAACCAATCGAACTGTCACAACATGAGAAATGTATAACTAATAATCAACAATATATTGAGACAGGCAAGTAATCATCCAAAATAGAAAATGATGATTACATAACAGGACTTAGAGGGGAGCATTTGCCGGTCCTTTGAATGTGCACTTGTGCAGTGTGATCTTCGCTTAGTCTTTTTCTAGTCTTTAAGCATTGTTTGAAGTTCCAGTCTTCTGGGATGCTTTCTGGCGAACAATTTCACCACCCTCTCGTTATCAACGTCAAAGTTGTAATGGATATGCATGAGTGCCAAAGCAGACAGCCTGTCTTGTGTCATGCTGGCCCTCAGATATAATCGTGCAGTCTGCGTAAGGCACTGGCGCTTCTCTCGCATTCGCAGCTGGTTACTGTGGGGATGGTGCAGCATATTTTTAGCAATGTAAAAACATTTGGAAACATGTCTGCATCACGCTGTTTTATTGTTTCCGCTGCAGTAGACGGACGTTCATTGGGGGGGTTTTGTTTGGTACTTGTGCTTCCATCGGAACAACTCCTGCGGAAACACTTCCGCTGATGGCATAATGTGTGTGTAGGTGACAGAAATCGGGTTAAATCTACAGTTGAAATGATATATAGTCTATGACCTTATCATTCCTTTACAACATTATTTCAGTTGATTACCTGTGTACAACACGTGTATATATATAAGCGCCCGATTGCAGACAGCAGGTGGCAAGGTGATCGTTGCAACTACTTACATTATTACCACCTCCGAAGGAAATGCACCAGTCCGACTACAGCCATCATCGAAAAATGAGATGGAATGTGGAATGTATTTGGTCGTTTTTGCTCCCAAACTTAATAGTTATGTTGTCAATAAGGCTGCTACGTATCTAGATAATGTCTCACATACAACTGTATCTGGATATTGCGTTGAAAATGATATTTGGCGAGAAACAAAAGCTTGAAATCACAGGAATTCACACTGCTGACAACGGCTCAAATTTTCGTTGGTAGTCTCGTCACGTGATAGTTCTGTATGGATTGTACACGTTCCCTATGACAGCTATTGTGAATGGGTAGTCTAGCTTTACTGCAAATTTGCGTCAGGACTGCTCAACCAATGGACAAGATTCTTCTGTCACAAAAATGGGCAGAACCTCTACTTTCTGAAACCGTGCGCCCCAAGTTTGTGCGATCTTCCGTTCTCGAGATATCCCGTCTGGAAGAATTGCAAGACGGCAAATATGCTCAAATTCGTCAAATTTGGACTGTTCTACTCATAAGGTACTTTTCTGATCTAATTTGCGTCACTGCTACAAATGTTACAATAAAGATATATACACATAAATAATCCCTAAAGTGTCCACTTTCAGAATCCGGGCGCCCCAAGTTTGCTTCTTAAACAGTTTAAAAGTTATGGCAGATTTTGTGGAAAAATGCGTCGATTTTTGACCCGTTTTACGTGTTGTAGCGTTCGCGCGGAAGCGCGGCTTCGCAGATGACCGAAAGTTTCAATATGTAATAGCTCGCACAAATTGATACATAACATTGTGTTTGTGTGCATGGGGACGATCCGATGGTTTGTTGGAAGATAGGCCTCAGAACGTGTTAAACGTGGCAAGATAATTATCATTATCGTTATGTAACAAACTACACACCAAACACACTCTCATCATACAGCCATATTCCAACGTCTCGAGTTATGATTCCACTCGATTTACTAATTGTAATAACGGGCGTTGACAACAGAATATTTAAGTTTCAATACTATACCCGCTTTATTGTCGTGTACATCATTATATCACACGCAGGTGATAATCATAGGGTATTTCCCCCAGAATATGAATCAATCAGTGTATTGGTTATATACGACTCTCCGTGAGCAATTACACCAAATTATATGTGGTCAAAACGTTTAAAAGGAGGTCTTAAAATTGAGGGGACATACATATGATTATAATTATTAGGAGCGGTAATACAAATAAAAGGGTGCATAAGTTACGAACCACCGCGACAGTCCGAACAGAGTCCCAAGTCGCTTCCAGGGTAAAATAGCGGCCACGTCACTCTCCAAAGGGGACCTCAATCGCGATCGCGAACTGCAGTGCGCACTGCCACGATGAACTCCGGGTCGAGATGCTGACGTGTACACGCACTGTCTGGAACGGGACCGGTGTTCGCCGCCTCGTCATCGCCCGGCACTCACATCAATAGCGTTGACATCGATTGTTAAGGATGCGATCCCACTTGGAGATTCACAATAAATTTACGCTAATTCGTGGTGAGCTGGACATGGATGAAGTTCATCCTTAGTCATTGACGACGGGGTTGTCGATGGGAGGAGATGCGAGATGATGAGCTTTGATGCAAGCCTCA